>NW_019398333.1:0-15642 GCF_000591075.1 Eurytemora carolleeae
AAATACCACACGGTATATATATTAGGTCTTTAGGGAAATCGCTAAGTAGCAAAACAAAAGGTATACGCTATCCATGGTTGCAAAGATATAGGAATTAGAAAATTTGAGTTTGTGGCACTCCTATATTAATTTTACCAAAATACTGTTAATGATTCAAAATATTAAATATTAAATAAAAAACATTTAATCCAACATAAACTTTTCAAAACATTTTGAGATTTTGAAATTCGAACCTGTTTGGAAATTGTTTTTGATAATTGTTATCACTATCTATGGAATGTCCGATATTATCCAGGTTTATATTAGTTAGATTTAGTTCTTGCGAGCTTGCCAGGTCTTTCTATAATTGATTTTACATCATATGATATGTATATTGGGTTAACAGTAAACCATAAGTAAACAAGACAATAGAAATACAAGACAAGACATAGTATATATACAATGTACAATAACATAATATTATTTATGGGGAAGAGGGTAGGGGGGAGAGGGGGGGAGAGAGAGAAAGAGGCTCAATGGTCTTTTATTTTGATTAATTTTTTTTTCTATCTTTTTCAATTTATCGACACATCACACAACATATAAATATCATCATTAGGAATAATTAATACTAGTTGCTAATAATATTAACGGCAATTTTTTGAAAACTGATTTAAAACGGCTTGAATAAGTTTGAGAAATTATTTACTTCTTTTATCTCTTATTGGTCTTTGGATTAAGCCTTTCGTTTGAATCGATCTAGATCAGGTTTTTTTTCAAAAGTTTTTAGCTCAGTTACATATTTTGGCTATTATCTGTGCTCACCACATTTTTTTCTAACCTTTGCAACCTGATCTCGTAAACATGTGATATTCAAATCTTTTGAAAGTTTTGATGTATCTGTTTCTCCCTGATCTAAGTTAAGATTATCCATCTACTAACTTAATGCATTGGTTGAAAGGTCTTCTGAATCTACAATAACATTGCAGTTGCTAAGTATATCTCATTACTGAAACTATAGAATCTCTAGAATCTCATGATCCTCCCCTCCCCATCTCCTCTCCTCCCCCCTCTCCTCCCCCTCTCCTCCCCATCATATTTTCCCTTGATAATCTTGATTTCACACTCTGCAGACCAGAATATTATATAATCTTGGCTTCTAAAAATTAAAAACTAATATGAAATTTTATAAAGTTCTGGAAACTTTAGTATTTGCCAAATCTTTTTTGCAATTTGTCAAAAAATTGGAAAAAAAATAATTTAAATTAATTGCAAAACAGTTTAACAATTTCAAAAGTTTCCAGCAATTTCTTGGATTGAATTAAAGTGTTGGATGAAGTAAATTTAAACAATAATTACTTCAACAATTTCTGTTAAAAACATTTAAATCCCTTTTCTTTATCTTTTATTCAAAATAAAAAGAATAAATTTAAGTAGATTTAATCCTTTGAAAAAAATTAAATATTTCGATTACGTCTTTTTTGATTCTAGAGGCAAGAAACTAAACAAACACCATACAGCAACTTGCAAAGGAATTGAGTCTTTGGAACAAATTCAAATATTTAAACCTCAATATCTTTAGAACTCGATGTTGTAAACCTTTGATATTTCAAACAATACCACCTGGTAATCTTAGGAATAATATGTAAAAGTACAGTGAAAACCATAATACTCTGGCACAAGAAAACGACTTTAGGACTTAATTTATGACTTTAAATAGTCCAATGAACATCAGACACCACAATTGTGCAGAACAGATCCAATAAACTTTATAAATAACTAACTGAGGGCCCGGCGTTGCTCGTGGGAAAAAAATAAAGAAAAATTTGAAGAAAAAAGTTCGATTTTTTTAACCCGTCCCCAGGCTACCCATGAGTGTCCACAAAAAAGTTTTAGCCCATTCGGTCCAACCGTTTGGCCTGCTTTAGGGAACATAGAAACGAATGTGTTGTTTTATTATATATATTATTAGTAAAACTTTTTACTCTGGAACAACACATAGTGAGGCTTAACCAAGGTTATAATGCAAGGTAAGTTATTTAAGAGGTGTACGCATATTTTGTATTGCAGTGAACTGTCTCTGGGCGGTAATGTAAACACAAGACGGATGTCGAAGCCTTACATGGGATCCATCTTTCACATAAAACATCAATGAAATATTCTGGTCATAGGAAACTATTATGTGAATTTTCAAAACTATCAAAATGTAATGCTTTTCACCTCCTCGGATAGTAAACGAATACTGATGTATCTATTCTTGTTTACAAATTCTGCCCAGAGAGAACTGGTTTCAATATTTACGCAGAGTATACGCAACTTCAATTAACTTTCCTTGCATTATAACCTTGAGCATAACCCTTTGAAGACATCAAGTTTGTGCTCAGAGATGAAATTAATTCTACGCTAAAGAGGGGGTCAAGGTACTAATAATGCAAGGAAAGTTATTTCAGAAGTGTACTCATTTTGTGTGCTGCAGTGTACTGTCTTTGAGCGGAAAAGTAAACACAAGACGGATGTCACATGGAATCCATTTTCACAAAAATAATCTATGAAATATTCTGGTCAAAGGAAACTATTAAGTGAATTATCAAAATATCAAAATTATCAAAATTAAATGCTTTGTTCCTCCTCGGATACTAGAAGAACACTGATGCATCTATTTTTGTTACAAATTCCGCCCAGAGAGAACTGGTTTCAGTATGTACACAGAGTATACACAACCGCAATTAACTTTCCTTGCATTAGTACCTTTGAGGGGGTCAACCCAACGAGGTTATAGAATATAGAGTGATGATGTACGCTAATCCTTTACTAACTGTACAGGCCATGTACTCCACTTTCAAAGGTCAATCTATATGTTACAGTACTTGGGGGGGATTTCTGAAAATAGTTTTTTTTGTCACGTGTGATATCTCAGAAGTGCCGGATGTTATATTATCAGACCGTAATCTTTAGTTTCTCCAGACATCCAGGATGATTTATCCGGCCAAACCTTCCAAAGAAACCCAGAACTTGTTAAAATCTTGATGAGTTGACTTTAGATCCGTGATTTAGGTGATAAATTCCAAGGATTAAATAATAAATTCCAAGAATTAAATGATAAAGTCCAAGGTTTAAATGAAAACTTCTCAGTTTACATGATAAACATCTAGGTTCAGATGATAAACTTCTAGGGTCAGAATATTAACTTCTAGGTTCATATGATAAACTTCTAGGTTCAGATGATAAACTTCTAGGTTTACATGATTGACTCCATGATTCAGGTGATCAACTACATTAGGACACGTGACACGTTCAGAGAACACCTTAATCAACACATACCTACCAAGAATCCCAAAAGGATATATCTCCTGATTTGATTAGAATTCAACTCCTAAGTCATAGAGTTTATCACCTGAACTATGGATTTTATGATCTAAACCGTAGAGTTAATCATCTAAACCATGGACTTTATCGCTTAAACCTTTGACCTAAACATCCTTTCACCATGGAATATTTCATCTAAACCTAGAAGTTTATCATCTGAACCATGGCGTTTTTTATTTGAACCACTGAGTTTGTCATTCAAACAAAAGAGCTTTTTCGTTTGAACCATGGATTTTTTCATCTAAACCATGGATTTTTTCATCTAAACCATGGATTTTTTCATCTAAACCATGGATTTTTTCATCTATACCATGGATTTTTCATCTAAACCCTGAAGTTTTTCATCTAAACCATGGTTTTATCATGTAAACCATGGAGTTTTTTATTCAATGCATAGAATATTCATTTAAGTCATGAAGTTTTTCATCTAAACCATGTAGTTTATCACAAGAACCATGGAGTTTGCCATCTAAACCTAGATATTTATCATCTAAACCTAGGAATTAATCATCCAAACCACGGATCAAAAGTCAACTCATCAAGGCTTTAAAAAATTGGAACTTTTTCTGGAAGGCTGGGATACATCATCATGGATATCCGGAGAAACTAAAGAACACTGTCTGCTCAGTGCTCATATAACATCAGGCACTTCTCAGCTATTAATATAACAAATCTGCATTAAAAAAAAGAAATATATTTAATTTTTTTCCAAATTGGTTTAATAAAATTCAAGAACGTGTTTATAAATTGTTTTTTTCTCTTGTAATCTATATTTTGTTAACATAGCGCAGAAACTGCCATTTAGAGGCGTTTAAGAAACATCGTTTTTATATGACCCCCCAAAATACAGCAAAAATAATAAGGGTCGTACTTATACATATTTGTCCTTAAATAGTCGTCAGAAAATATTTTGAACTTTAAAGTATCTGTGAAATCAGAGATGAAATTTAAAGAATTTAAGCCGTGGTTTAAATTTTCCAAAACCCGGTTTAAATTAAGCGCCGGCTTAAATCTTGAAACGTTTGATACAATTTTAAGTGGTACCAACCATATTTAAACCGCGGCTTAAATTTAAAACGCCGCTCAAATTCTTTAAATACGGCCACAGGACTGAAACCTGAATTTCTCCAAATCTTAAATACGGATTTTCTCAGGATTACCTCGGTCCCGGATTTTGATTTTTAACATTGTCCGATCCTTGAAAATAAATACATTTTTTGAAAATATAGCGACGTTAGGGCATAAAACATCACTAGAATAAAGTTTTCCAAGAATTTTGAGATGTTGGAATCTTCAAATCCACGAGAATGATGTCAAACATTATTTAGGTTCAAAATTAAATCTCTTCTGCCTCCAAAATGGATAACTATGCCCTAACGTCGCCATATTTTTGAAAAATGTATTTATTTTCAAGGATCGGACACTTAAAAAAAATAATATTGAAAGGACGAGGATTTCGATGTGGTTCGGACGAGAAAATGATGAGAATGTGGTTCGGACTAGAGATTGATGTGGTTGGCCTTCCTCCCCTCGTTGACCTCTTCTTCAGCGCAGAGTTAAATTTTTCTCTAAGCATAAACTTTTACTCCATCTATAATCTGGATTGAAAGATAATTTGTTCTGTTAGTTTTTAGTTTAAAGACTGAAGACTAAGCAGCTAATAAAAAAGATATCTTTACTGAAAAATAAAGTCTCATATCTCATTATTTTCAATAAAAAGGATTACCCAGTGTAATTGAAAGATTTTACAGAGCTTTAGTTTTATTGCCTCTAGGTCCTTTTACCAGACACAATACAAAACTTTGAAACAGAAATATATTTTTTTTATATTTGATTAGGGTTCCTGTACGTGTGCTTTTCTAGTTTTCAATATTTTTTTTGTGACACTTTTTATATCACTATAAATGTTTCAAGAACATTTTTTTCCATTAATCCATTGTTTGGGTAATTAACCCCCTCACACCCCCTCCCATCTCCTCCCTGCCTCTCCCATCTCCTCCTGCTTCTGTTACTTTATAAATAAAATAAATGACATTAAACGATGCGAACCACTAACATGTCAGGTTTGTATAAATCAGTAAAATAATATTTCTCTAGATAAAAAGAGTAACATATTCACATTTTTTCAGTTTCATTTTTATTTTCATTTTAGATTCTAGTCTAGTAAACATTGTGCTAGGTGACCTCAATCTACAATTTGTTCGATTCTAAACATTTTTCTAATCAAGGAAGAATTATTGTTTTCTCCGATAAAAAGATTACTTTTTTTTTGATGATTGCTCTTAGAAATAGATTCATGCCATGCAGAGACAATGAAAGAAATTGTCAGTATAGAACACAACGACATCCTCCTATAGTTGTTTTGATGATACTGTTGTCAATCGGACCTGCACTTCTTTTAATGAAGTATAATTTGAAATTCCGTGTACAGTTCCAGGAATAAACTTGTTTAAACCAACCAATTGGTTCCATTAGCTGAGAAGTAAGTGTCGGACCGACTTTCAAGGCTCTAAAGCAAGATCTACAGTATATTTACAGAGCCCGCGATTTATAAGCTTAGGTTCGGGTTGTAATTCCTTAAAACCCAATCTTAGATCCAACTCTAACGACAGCTTGTATCATGGGATTGACAGCTGCGAGATCTTAAGCTCGACTTATAGAGTTAGGCCCAATGAAAATAAAGCCGACCTTGGTTGATTTCAGTGGAAAAAAAGCTCAATGTTGAGTCTTAATCTCATCAAAACCCGGAATGCGCCAATTCCAACCATGAAAATCCGCCAATACAATATTAAACCGATTTTATGAATTAAATTCTTTGGAAAATTAGATGCAACTTAAATCTGAAAGCCTAAGCCTTAAACCTGAGTCGTATTAATCTGAATTTTTAAATCGCGGGCTCTTATTATATAAAACAAAATGGGGCATTTTGTGCAAATAAATCATCCTCTTCTAATGAAATGTATTTACATGAAGAAAATAAATATATTAACAAGCTGGTATTCGATATTTATAGGTTTTCTTTACTCATATAGAGACAGAGACTCATCCTTAGCTGCAGGGAGAGTAACAAAGTAGTAAACACTATTCTTAATAAAGGCAAACTGTTTATTTGAAATCCCTGGATTTACGGGAAAATGCTATTTTTCTTTAAAAATGATAATGTAAAGAATTATACTAAGCTTTTGTTCTTTTTAGAGAAACTAATTCTGAAAATTCTTTTAAAATATTATTTTTCTTCAAAATATCTTTAAATAGAAAGGAATTGAGTTTTTGTTACAACCTGAAATTCTCTAATCCCTATATCTTTGCTGCCTGATATAACCCTTTGATATCTCAAACTTTGGTTATGTGACCTAAAAGAGTTTACAGCTCGAAATATTTAAGTTCTACAATATTGAGTTGCAAAGATAAAGAGAATAGAAAATAAGAGTTTGTGGCAATAACTCATTTCCTTTGTTTAAATTTAGCCAATAGAACTACATCTCATTATAGATCTACGTTTAATAGGTCGATTTTATTAAGACTTTATTTACTTGATATAGAAGTGAAAACCGCAAAGTTTTTACGCATCTTTTTTAAAATAAAAATGTCTTCACGCAAAAATTGTTGGGAATTTTTTAATTTACTTCTGAAGTTAAACAAAGTTAAGTTTAAAAAAGTTTTTTACTTCAGAAATATTTTTATTTTTAATTAAAAGTTGTGGGCGTAAAAAAATACGATATATCAGTAAACCTGTTTCCAGTTCATTTTCGGAAGCATTTGTTTTACGCTGGCTGAACTTGCTTATTATTTTCATTAATCTTATCTATTGATTACCATTTGAGAGATAGACGATAAGAAAAAGTTGTCGACAGACGCATTTGCGTTGATTTGTGTCCTGTCCATTATTCCGTAAGATCTCTATCTATATAAAAAAACAAGACAATCATATGTATGTTGTGTATAGCCGGCCAAACGGCTGGACCGATTTGGCTGAAATTTTGTGTGGACACTCATGGGTTGCTGGAGGGATGTCATAGGCTAAAAAAATCGAAATTTTATTTTTCATAGTTTGTTTTTAAAATTTTTTTATTTTTTATTTTAATTTTTTCCACGGGCAACGCTAGTCCCTTCAGGTAGTATTTAATAAGAAAGCAACCACAAAAGGTTCTTGGCAATATTCATTCGTTTCTATCTCTTTTGTGTCTATTCTTTCCTTTCGGATTGTACAAACTCTAAGTTCTCTCTCATATTCTGCTACTTATCTATTTCTTACTTCCACGTGCTGTCCTTCTGCACATTAACTGGAATCAGCCCAAGTGCAAATGGCATGTCCAATTTCGTCTATTTCTTGACAAAGGTGGAACACTACGGCTAGAGCACTGCACAGCTTCCAATCCCCTTGAAAATAATAACTTACAATTCCTTAGAAGGAAAGACAAGGCATCAGAAACTGTTAGGAATCTGCATGAGTTTCACTTACTAGTTCAGTTACTGGCATATGATTTAAACTATTTATACATATATCAAATAATTTGCAACAAACGTATGATGCAAAGATTTTCAGACATGGTTTACTATTAAAACTAATTGCTTCATGTGGTATAATGCTCAGTTTCTGATTAGATAAAATAAATGTTTTCAACAATGGAGGTGAAGCTGAGAAAAAACTGATTAAGCATATGAATTTTGAAAAAATAATAAGCTATATCTTAAGAATGTAGGGTGTGGGGAGGAATGTAGGGTGTGGGGAGGGAACTTAAAAAGGAAAAAAACTTTTCCCTACACAGAGCCTTGAACAGTTATACAATCCTCTAATAACAGTAAGAAGATTGAGATTAACCCTAAAAAGGTTGGGGGGCCTGAATCTTTGTAAAGCCTGGGGAGGGGGCGTTTGGCCAATTTTTTGGGCATAGCCCAATTTTTCATGGCCAGCTCAAAGAAAAAAAATTAGACCGATAAATTAAATAATTTGGGTGCTAGGGGGGTGGAAATAAATGCCTTAAAAAGGGTCAAAAAATGAAAAAAAAATATGTTTTATGTTTTAAACAAATATCATCATGTCTGACTGCTTTACCTACTCATCTCTGGTCAGGTTTCCACATACATTGAAGGATCACTTGCTGATCATTGATTTCCCTAATTGTATAGACTCACTTCCGATTTGGACAGTTTGGTGATTAAAAACTTAGCTTTAACTCTCATGGTCTTGATGAGATTAAATTTCAGTTTTACTAAGGAGTTAGCCTAGTATCGTCTCCTCTCCATCAGCGGTTACAGATCTGCTATAAAAAAGTAAACATGAGTTAAAAGGTAAGATCAAAGGCCATGACGTAAGGAAGCTTTACAATCGACCCATGATGCAACTTTTGTGGAAGTTTAGCACTGGGATCTAGACAACTCTAACTATTAATCATCAAAAGTTTAGACGCGTCTGGTATCTAAAGTTTCGCAACGCCGCCGTTTCCTTTGATTTTACCTAACCAACTCCCTTATACTTTTTTGTAGCTCTAGGCATATAAATATTAAAATAGCAACGCGTTTGTTTCTAGCTTTTGTTAAAAAGGAGTAATTGGCATAATAATGCACAATTCTTGCATGAAAATAAGCATATCTTGGTTTTTAGTCTAGATCTATGTGTTCCATTGCATGATTGTTTAAGAGGAAAACTCTTGAATCAATATCTGCAACCTAACTCTAATCCATCACTAAAACTCTTGAATCAATATCTGCAACCTAACTCTAATCCATCACTAAAACTCTTGAATCAATATCTGCAACCTAACTCTAATCCATCTTTAGGTCACAATTACCGGAAGCAATTAAGAACATTTTGATAGAAATTACGTGCATTGGATATAAAAAAGTGTTAGATAATCCTAACATTCTCTCATTAATTCGATGTCAGGGTTTTTGCTAATAAAAATATATTTTTAAAGAAAAAAATAAGACAAAAGCAATAAAGCCACTTCGTAAATTATGTATATCTCATTAGTGATATGCGAATTTTTTTTTATATTTTCTTAACTGAATACTTTCTGTTAGCATTCAGTTTTGTATTAATTATTTATAGATAGAGATAAATTGGATATTAATAATACAATTAAAGTCAAAGTACAATCATTTGTCCAAAATGTATATAAATATATAAATATAAAAATGATTCACAAAACTTCATAAAACTGACCTTTCAAAACCCTACCGTTTGACCATTTAGAAAATGGTTGATCTTTCCAGAAAGAAAATTAGTTGAACTCATTCTATTTATTCTATATTGTAGCAGGAAAGTGATGGATTGATCTTTCCTGCGATCATAAATAGTATTTTTTCCTTCTTTCCATCATTTTCAGTTTCTCCCCCCCCCCCCTTCCCTTCTCCCATCCCTCGTCAGATCTAACGGATTTATTCTTGTTTGTGTTTAAATTCTATAAATAACCCAAGCCACGCGGAGAAACCGTTATCCCAGAAACCGGGGGCTGGTGGGTTAGCCGGCCAGCTCACGGGAAGGTTAGGGTTAAATGCAAACTGAGGGTGGAGCGAAATCTGGGGAAAAGAGGCAGTTGATCGTCAGCTCCCTTAAACTGAGGTTCCCTTGAAGATTCCCCATCACTCTGAAACTGTTTCAATTCATAATATCCTATTAGTATAGTATCAATCATTTATTTTTTGTATCTTTGTAAATAATAAATTGTAAGAAAAACCGACTCGACGAATATTATATTTACAAGTGTTTGCATCTAGTAATTTTCTTTCATATACAATAATATGCTTGTCGCAGGGGCCATATTTGATGAATAGCAAGAAGTAGTTGAACCGCGTAGACTTTGTTTAACTTCATCGCTTGAGTTTACGCGATTTTATTACTTTATTAAATCTGGTCTCAGTTCAACTTGTTAGCTTAAAATTAAGTTGAATCATTCATTATTTTCATATTTAAAGTATTTAATGAAATTTGAAAATATTTTCTCCATTTAAAAATCATTCATGAGGATACAGGTTCAATTCAGTTTGCGTAAACATTGAATAAACAACTATAACTTTTATTTTGATAATAGAATCAAGAAAGGAACTGAGTTTTTGCCACAAATTCAAATTTTCTAATCCCTATATCTTTGCAACTAGATGGTGTAAACCGATGATATTTCAAACTTAGACTAATGGATCTAACAGAATTCATAGTTTGAAATATCAAAGATCTACGACATCGGGTTGCTAAGATATAGGGGGAAAAGTTAGAGTTTATGGCAAAAACTCATTTCCTTTAAAAATTAATCAATTTCTTCTTTGCTTCACTTTCACTACACTTTCCAGTCCACAAACGGAATGATTACTCGCCTCCGACTCTAATTTTTATCCTTATATTTTTACAACCTGATGGAGTAAACCTTTGAGATTTCAAACTATGAAATCTACTAATTGCTAATCTAAACTAAATATTATCATAAGATTGAAAAAAGAGGTTTGAAGATATAGAATTTTTGGTAAGGAATCGTTTTCTTTAAGCGACATATCATATCCAATTGTTATTATTCTACAAAAATGTATATCTAAAAATATATCGAAATTCGTGAAATCCTTTTATTCTATTATGCATGATATCTTTCGGGGTTTCTATTGTAGTATTACACTTTTATTTTAAGTTCATAATGTACGTAATTATCATCTTTTTAGTAGTTTTCAAAAATTATTAGCAAATAGCCTTTTCTTATATCCTTGCTTGAAGTTTAAAAAAAAAAAATTTTGTAGGGGCAGTCTACTGGATAGTCACTAGAATCTTCCTAGAAGGGACTGAATAATTTGTTGTACTGTCTAGATTTGTCTTATATACTATGTGTGTACTGTACTGCTTGATCTAGTTGCTTAAAAGTCTGTCTGGTGCTTGAACGGAACTCAAGTGTATTGTATCCAATATTTCCTGCACCAACCCAACCTCTGCAATAATTAGGACTAAACACACAGAGAACACAAAACAAACTTCTTATATAGATGTATCACAGTAAACTAGAAGTCCTATTATAAGTCCAGTGAGTCCTAATTTTAGAACGCATTTTTTCGTATTCACTCTTATATACATTTTCGTATTCACTCTTATATACATTTTCGTATTTACTCTTATATACATTTTCGTATTCACTCTTATATACATTTTCGTATTTACTCTTATATACATTTTCGTATTCACTCTTATATACATTTTCGTACACGCTTTTAAACATTTAATCGTATATGCTCTCTGTATTTGAAATATTTAAGAAAACAAAGTCTGTTATGCTATTTTTGACGAATTTTGCATCATCAGAGCAAAATATGACTAAAAATATTCATATACAGACAGGATGCACTACGTTGTAAATAGTTTTACGTGGTATGTGTACGTGTGAGAATGTGTGAGTGTCTGTATGTTACCTAAAATCGGCCAAAACAGAAAAACTTAGATTAGTATTGCTCCTTAGAGTAATCGTTATCTTCCGACTGTTGGAAGATTTTGAAATTCCACGGACAATGTCGGAAACTATTATTAAATAAAGTTATTCTATTGCGCCAAACAATTCTTGCTCTATTGTTCATTTGCTCTTATATATTAACAAAAAAATATCGTTAAATCCTAAAGATATGACATGATTTTTCTTAACATTCACGATAACAAGATTTCAATTACTTGTTCAAAACAAATATTTTAAAATTAATTAAAGTTTATATTTTAGAATCACGTAAATTGGGTTTGCAAATTTAAAAAATTCTAAAATCTGACACCTCGCAACAAATCTAAAAAAATCAGAAAATGTAAAAAAAAGAAATTTCCAACGCTTCAATCCAAGCTAAAATTGTTAAAATTGATTTAGAAGTTCTCCTTAAAAAGCGTTCAATATGCGCTCAGGGTTAGGGTTATATAAGAATTTTTATTTGGATGCCTAGCAAATAATCTAAACATTTTTTTTTTAAATTAACTACTAGATTTTTCAGACGATTGAATGCAAAAAAATAAATCCAATTATTTTGATGAAAAAACTAATTTAATCAATTCCTGGAATTATAGTTTACCCTAATATTTAGGATTCTATAAAAAATTTTAATTATCAATTATGATTTTGTTGTCAAACCCAGCTCGTAAATTTTAATTTTAATTATTGAATTATGTATGGAACAATTTAATTGCGGTCCGTTGAAAACTTGAAAGTTTGAATCTGAAAGGGACTGCATACGGTTTTATAAGTGACAGTGTGGAAGACGATAGTCGGCCTCTGTAAGTGAGTTCCACAACAGTACAGAGAGTCAGAGCCTTTCTCTCCATAGAAAGTGGTCGTGTAGTTCACGTACTTTGGGGGACGATGTGTTGGCCGCTAGATGTCTCATGCGAAATTCTTATTTGAAAGATAGATATTTCTCCGTACATTTGACGACCAATATAGGAGACGTCAAGTTGTCGACCAATGTAGTGATATGTAAACATTGATTTGATATAGTTCTTTTAAGCCTGTTAACCTAGGCTCGTTTACTTAAACCTGTTAAGTTATGAGAAAATATATACTGGAATAGTTATCCTTGCGTTTTACAAGAGACCGGCCTCGCGTCCTCTATAACACTTTATTAAAGGGGTTCCAGCAACGATTCACCATCTGGGAAACAAATTTTAAAAACATATCGACATCAAATAATTTTTCAGAATTCTAATAAACAAAAATAACTTTTCCTCTGTAAAGGAACTAAACACTTGCTCCAATCTATATTTTTCTAATTCTTATATATTTTCAACCTGCAGGATATCACAGATATTTGTTATTTTAAAACAATGAATCACGCTAGATGTAATAGTCAAAGTTTTAAATATCCAAGGTTTAACCATCTGTTATTAAAAAAATATACCTTTTAAAAACTGAAAATTTTGTGTAAAATTCAAAATGACCAAGAAAACTTTGGTTGAGAATTTTAAATATGGCCAAATAGGGCATTGTAAATGTAAATGTTTAAAACATTTTAACTCTTCAAAAAAAGCTATGATTTTATTTAGTTTTGTGGTTGTTTCATGTATTGTAAATCTATTGTAAATATAAATTTTTGAATCTAATTTTAGGATTGTTTAACTTACATATACTGTAAATGCAATGAAAGTGTAACTGCTTGAAAGATGTAAATTTGTTTAACTTTGGGGTTGTTTAACTGTTAATGCATTGTAAATGTAAATGTTTAAAAGATGTAAATTCTTGAAAAAAAAAATTTGATTTTATCCAATTTTGTGCCGGTGCCGGGTTGTTTCATGTATTCTAGGAATTTTCAAGATAAAAGAAAACTTTGTTTTTATAAAACATTCTCCATTTCTCTCACATCATCCTGTAATACATTGATTCCTCAACCACCGGGGGGAGACGCTTTACAACTAGGGGGAGGGGCTTTACAACTAGGGGAGGCTTTACAATTAGAGTTGAGGGCTTTACAACTAGAGAAGGGGGGAACAAAATACAAAGAGATGGATTTTTTTAACGGACCGTTTGAATTGTTATATCGTGTGCATATACAATGCGTTTCACTGAATTATGCAAATGTTAAAATTTTCAATGATTTTTGTGATCATACAGGTTAAACTTAGAAAAAGTGTATTTCACAAAACATGTTTGCACATCAATTGTACTTGTGTTTTGTTTAGTTGAAATTGTTAAGGTTTAGGGGTCAGAAAGGAGTTAATAATATTTTTGAAAATTTATGCTGTTTTTACCTTATACCACAGAATTATGAAAGTCTTCTTTTTTTGTAGATAAGATACTTTATAGATTAAACATTTTTTATTGCTGGACCAGCGTACAATTCAAGGATATTTAAATGCAGGTTTATAGAAACGGAAAAAGTATCCTTAAAGGGGGGGTTTAAAACTACGAAAGGTTTTGATATCCTCAAACTCTAAAGGGAAATGACAATGAACCCCAATAAGACCCCAAAATCACTTTTAGAAGCATCAGGGATTGAGTAATCTATAAAATGGCTAGTTTTGAGTTCTGAAAACAATGGGTAGGTTTGTAAAACAGTCTAGCCCCCTATGGGTCAGTCATCATCAACGACGTATTGAATGGGATCAGGAGAACCTGAAAACTGACTTTTCAAAACTAATTTTTACCAAGGAGGGTCCAGACAGCTGGGCTACAGAATAAGTAAAACATGAACAAGATGCCAAGACAAGAAATAGGCGCCAGCAGGGAAGGGGAGGAGTTCAATTTGAGCATTGCTCATCAGAGACAACCTGGTTGGATTTAAAATTAACTTGACGTCTGTTTTGACCTCCTGGAGGCTAGTTGATCTTGCTCCCCATGGTTTCATCATCAAAACAGAAGCCTCTCATTTTTCAACAGTCCCAAGTCATGCATTACAGTGCACCATGGCCAGAATAAAGAGAGGCCAGGTGATGACCTGGCCTTAAAATCTGACTGACCTCATCCCAATGGAAATCCTTTAGACGATCTTGAAACACTAAATTTACAAGAATGAAAGACATGTTGGGTCCACGAAAATCCTTTAAAAGGTCATCCAAGAGGTAGGTTCCAAATGAAATCCTAACCTCCTCACGCCTCAAGCAAACAGCTTCTATTGATTCTCTTTTGATTAAGTTTGTACAGAAAAAATGGGAAGAATGTCAAAAATGATATTTGGTGTATTTACGATTTTTAAAATATAACAAGGTTTTTGAACCCCTTGACACATCACTTTAATGAATTATAAAATTGCTATTTGCAAATGACAAAGTTTTATGTCAATATTTGCAAACCAGGAGCAAGATACAGGCCAGTTGCATAGTTCAGTGGTACACTAAATTCACATTCATGTAGACATATAAAATTTGATCATTAGTAAATAATTTCTGCAAAAAAAATAATAACAAAGTAATCTACACCCTTTTTGTTTTCTTTACTTTCATATTGGAAAACACTCCCTTTTTGTATTTCAAAGTAAAATTAAGCATTTGCATAATTCATGATGCATGGAACGCACTGTATTCTATTGCGTACACAGTCGCTATCCTTAAAAATGAGATTTCTGAAACCTACAAACCTGTTATACATTTAGACAAAAACAATCAACGTTATATACATTTATCCTGCCAACTTAAACTTGTAAACTTGCAGGGTCGGCTACAAACCGGGTAGCGGAGACCCAACAACAATACAGCTGTAAATCTTTGTACCGGTTTCACGTGGATTTAACGGTTCTGTCATTATTTCAGAAAGCTGTGACTTTCGATCACAATTTGACCTGAACCCTTGTACATCATTTTTTAGGCTTTTTCTTAATACTTTTTGGGTCTGTCCTAGTATACGATTTTTGGACCCCCCC
>NW_019398334.1:0-5199 GCF_000591075.1 Eurytemora carolleeae
AAAAAAGGAGTGGATATAATGATATTAGAGTCGGATAAAAGAAGAAAAGGAGTGGATACAATGATGTGAGGGACGGATACACAAAAAAAGGAGTGGATATAATGATATTAGAGTCGGATAAAAGAAGAAAAGGAGTGGATACAATGTTGTGAGGGTTAGATACAAAAAGAAAAAGAGTGGATATTAGAGCCGCATAAAAGAATTGTGATATTAGAGTTGGATAAAAGAAAAAAAGGAGTGAATACAATGAATTGAGGGTTGGATCGAAGAACGTGGATACAATGATATTAGAGTTGAATAACAGAAGACAAGGAGTGGATAAAATTAATTTAAGGGTTGGATAAAAGAAGAAAAGAAGTGGATACAATAAGTCTACTGATGATGAATACAAAATGATCCTCTGCCTTAAGAAAAAAGCAGAAGCGTTTAGAAGAGTGAGTGTTTATCTATCCGTATATATGGGACAAAATTCTCCAACAGTTGGTATTTGAAATAATAATTTATGTGATTGAGTTATATTCTGGAACTACAACTGTGCAAGGGTTCATATTTCTCAACATTTGTCCCCTATTTGTAGGTCTCGTTAGCTCAGCCATACATCTATATAAATTCACTTACTCAGGGGGAAAACTTGGTCTATCAGAAAATGAGTACNCCCACACTCCCTCCGATCTCCTTAAACATAAGGTCAGCGGTCGTTCTTGATGTTCCTCATCATAAACTAGTTTTATTGATTAAAATATCTAGTATTTGTAATATTTGTGAAAATTGATGGGACAGACAAGAGAAAAATTAAAAAATTTTACACAAATTCGATAATTTGAACAGAATTTCAGAACTTATGTATTTAGGAACTAACAAAAAATCCACAGTTTCAAAAGCTGTCTTTGTAATTTCAATTTTAGAAGGTTATGTTCGATTCGCAACAATACCCTTTAAACCTTTATCTGATCAATAATGCAAAAGATATCGTCGTTTTCTAGCATGAAACCAATCAATTTTTAGAGTTGAAACATGGATATATCATTCGTTCTTGACTATACAAAGCTTTAAAGGAACAGACCGGCTATATAAGGTAGTTGAATTGAGTATGCAGTGTTGTGGACAAATTCTTTAGGATTCATTTGAGACATATAAAACTTTTTAAAGATCTGTAAATCCTCAGTTTGAGCGCAAAGTCGGCGTTCAAAATCGTACTTTTGGGTAGTTACGTTTTTAGAATTGTTTTTTATTTAATTATTAAATAACGACGAGAAAAAATGTAAACAAAATTCTACGGTAAACTAATTAGTTGTTTATGAACAGGTTAAGAAAATAAAAATTAATCTTATCATCGAAAATAAGTAATCTTGTTCAATTATTAGTTTCTATTATTCTATTCATTATTCTAGTTTCTCATTATTCACAAATATTTTCCGCAGATTTTCTGGAATTAATATTGAAAAGAAGACATTTGAAGAATTTGTAGAAGTCTGCAAAAAAAATACATAGAAAATAAGAAATTCAATATAATGATGAAAACAAAATAATTGATTCTAGCATTGACTTATTGACAAATTTCTTTTGATAAATATGTTCCTAACCATCTAATTAGTTTAATGTATAATTTTTACTTAATTTTTCGTCTTCGATATTTAATGATTTTAAAAAACCAATTGTGAATTTTGAACGTCGACTATGCACTCAAACTCAGTAATTACACATCGTGGAAACGTGTTATATGTCTCAAATGAATCCTACAGAATTTGTCCTTAACACTGCATGCTTAGTTTAACTACTTTACATAGCCGGTCTGTCCCTTTAAAGGGTACTGGTGTGAATGCAAAACAACTCTATAGACGGAGGTACCCTTGAAAACAACTCTATAGACGGAGGTACCCTTGAAAACAACTCTATAGACGGAGGTACCCTTGAAAATTTACGTTTCAAACACTAAGGACGGATTGAATTGTAATGAAGAAAAAAAATATTTTGTCTTTCAATTTTATGTCTGAAACTACAAAATAAAATTGTATACATTATATATTATTATTATTTAGATTTTCGGTAATATTTATGAAAAATACGTAGAGAACATATTTTGAGCAGAGGGTTTTCAATCCTCATATCAGTTTTTTTTTATTGAAAATGATTGACAGACGTAGTTACAAGGTGTCACGGGTTACCCCCCTCCAGAGAAATTTGACATTCTTGAGTTTCAAGAACTCTTGATTTTCAAGAACTTCTGATTTTCAAGAACTCTTGATTTTCAAGAACTGTTGATTTGCAAGAACTCTTGATTTTAAAGAACTCTTGATTTTAAAGAACTCTGGATTTGCAAGAACTCTGGATTTTCAAGAACTCTTGATTTTCAAGAACTCTTAATTTTAAAGAACTCTTGATTTTAAAGAACTCTTGATTTGCAAGAACTCTGGATTTGCAAGAACTCTTGATTTTTAAGAACTCTTGATTTTCAAGAACTCTTAATTTTCAAGAACTCTTGATTTAATTGTCCTTTCTCCCTCATTGGGAGAATTCCATTAAACCTCTCCCTCATTGAGATAACTCTTTAAACTTCTTCCTCATGTCAAGGAACTCTTTTAAACCTCTCCCTCATTGAGAAAATTCCTTTAAACCTCTACCTCATTGAGATAACTCTTTAAACCTCTCCCTCATGTCAGAGAACTCTTTAAAACCTATCCCTCATGTCAGAAAACTCCTTCAAACCTCTCCCTCATGTCAGAAAACTCCTTAAAACCTCTCCCTCATGTGGGAGAACTCTTTTCAAACCACTCCCTCATGTCAGAAAACTCCTTTCAAACCTCTCCCTCTTGTCAGAGAACTCTTTTAAACCTCTCCCTTTATGTCTGATAACTCTCTGAACCTCTTTTATATGTCCGAGTTCTCTCCCCTCAAGATAGAATGTAAAAAATGCAGAAATTCATTGGAGTGTATCTTTGCTGTCAAAACATTAGCTGTATTTATACAATAGATCTCACTTTAAATATTCAAATTATTCACCCCCCAACCCCCTGCCCCCCCCCCTCCTCGTATACTTACATACCCAATTTCATCCCCCCTTCTCCACGCTCTAGCCCATTGAAAAGTTTAAATCAATACCAAGTGGGCTTTTAACAACGCAAATCTAGTATAAAATAGTTGAATGGGGGAAAATGTATCAAATTATGACATATTAAAATGAGGGAAACAATTTACCGAAAAATATAAAGGATATAGAGATTTGGGATGAAAGAATATCCGGATTCCAGCCACATTGTTGGTTCCGGATATTGGCATTTCCGACAAGACACGTTTCCGGAAGTAAATTATACTCAGACAATCAGGGAATTCAATTGATTCCGGAAGCATTTAAAAACCTTGTCGTAAAAAAAGCTGTTTGTCCTGAATTAATTTGACAAAACTTGTCCGGAATCTAGATATCTTTCCGATATTTCCGAAAATACAATTACAACAGGTAAGTTTTTTATTTTTTTTATTTATTATCTTGGGTCCCTAATTCAAAGAGAAAATAAAACTTTTTTATATTTAAAATCATGGTACGCGTGTATTCGTTGCGTAATGTCACTATTAGACGTTAGATGGTTATTTAACAATCGACAACCTGTCAATTTCACATTTGGACCTCAAAAAAGCATTTGATGCGTCAGTTCGTATTTGATGCGTCAGTTCATATTTGATGCGTCAGTACGTATTTGATGCGTCAGTACGTATTTGATGTTCACCAAATAGAGCGTTAACCCTTTCCACTCTAATTTTACGCTAAATTATATATTTCTCTTGTACTAACTATAGTTCATATAATTTGCTGATTAAAGAGACTGTTAGCGAAATTTCAAGTAGCTCCCAGTCCCAATGCAAAGCTGGCAATGCCCGATTCCCATGCAGTAATAAAGTAAGAATTAAATTTTGAAAAAATTATTATTTTCAATGTAAGTTTCTATTCAAAAGTAACTTGCGGATTTCTACTGCAGAAAGGCATATAGAACTAAACACTTTTAAGCCTAGAAAAACGACAATATCTTCCACAAATAAAGTTCATAAGAGTACACTTGTAAATCAGGCAATTCCAACTCAGCATGGAGGATCTGCATGTTATTTTTATCCTGTACTCGTTAATTGTATTAAAACCTCTGGTTCCAGATTCAAACGTGTCTTAATAGACTGTCAGCAAATTTATATTTGTAAAAAGAATTTATTGAACATGTGAATTATTGAACATTATGAATCAGTTTATTAAAATTTGTATTTTACACTTACCTTTACAGGGCACAATACACGGGTGCGACATGTTAATTATTTATGTGTGAACTTAGGGTAGATACTGGCTGTTGCATGATCGCCAAGGGTATACAGAGGGAGAGGCTGGGAATATGTTTAGGAAGGGGAGGGGGGATTACTTAACAGAAAGGTTCACCTAGATTCAAAGGCGTCTGAGATATAAAAGATTTTGTAAAATCTTTTTTCAATAACTTATATATATGGGGCAAGGGAAGGTTTGGGAAAATGGGAAGGTTGGGGAAAAGGGGTGAGGGGAAGGTGGGGGAAAATGGATGAGGGGAAGGTGGGGGAAATGGAAAAAGGGAAGGTGAAGTAAAGTGGATGAAGGGAAGGTGGGGGTAAAGGGTTGGAGGGAGTTTTTATAATGATTTACAAGCAGACTTTTTAGAAATACAGAGATGGATAAGTAAGCTTTTTTTTGCTCAGTTTACCTCGAGATATTTAATTTTTCAAGTTTGAAGTTTTGCATTTTTTAATTTTAAGCATCAAACGTATCTACAGAGTTATTCGCAAACCATGAGACTTTAAAAAAGACCAAAAGATCCCTGTTGATAACAACAATATCTTTGTAATCTGACTAAAATATAGTCTCTTGATGATTTAAACCACTTTCCCAGAATAAATACAAATACAAACTTCCAAAAACATGTTTTAAACTGAAGTATGTACTATGTACACACTTCTCCGTAGTTCCCACTCTGAGTTTAGTATTTGGTTTTGGAGTTAATATAAAGAATGCCATATGTTCCAACCCCTGAAGCTTCTAACAATAAACCGGTTCGGTGAATAAACAAACAAACATCAAACATCATCTACTCAACCTGAGATAGCATGGCAAACACTTCTTTAAATTCAAAACCTTCCTGAAGCTTTCATGTCCGGAAACTTTTATATGTCAGGGAACCCCTTTCATCTTACCAC
>NW_019398334.1:5538-14139 GCF_000591075.1 Eurytemora carolleeae
CATAAATAATACAAAGATTTGTCATTGAGGTTTAATAATAGAAATATTAGTGGTAGAACTAATCATGATTTAATAATAGTAATTTGGGAAATATGTCAATCATTCAATACAACATTACACAATTTATATTATAAATATTTCAGGCTACGTTGCACCCAGCCGTCTTTATAATACTGATTTTCTCCTTCCTTTTACATTTTTGATAAAAAGCAAACAATGAAATACGGAGACGACTTTACAACAATATTTAAGTGTATTTGATGCTGTTACAAAGCAAATAGTTTTACTAGTTTAGTAAAATGGGTCTGATTGCATGGCACAATTGCTGCAGTTTCCCATGCTCATTTGACTTTCTAAAGTCATAACTTGATTCATAAAAGTCGTTTTTCTACAGGACGTGACCCAATAAACAGGATTTAAGAGACGAATTCGAAGTCGTCTTTGCAAAGAATTAGCGTTGCAATACCTAATTTCAATGGTTAAAATAAAGTTACGTCTGCTAGAGTATATTTTATGTAAACGGTAAAAGACTGTTTTGTTCTAAAAATGTTGTATGATGTTCTGTAACATTTCTGCAAGATAAACAGTGAAGAGAGACAACTACGCTCATCTGCTCCTTCAGTAAAAGTAAATTCAACCTATATGAAGCATAAAGTCTGACCGCCTCAACCTTGTTGCACCGGCTAGTCCTGTCCATATAGCTAGGTACAGTACAAACTGGGACCGGAAAGGTTGACCCGGCTCGGAAATTCAATTGTATTAAGTATGTTATAAAAACATTAAAAAAAAAATTCTGAACTCTTGCAGACGGATTATAGCTTTCTTAGTAGGTTTCACTAAAAAATCTTTTACAAATACGATATAAAAATCGTCACTGAATTCCCATGTTTATTCGGACACCCTGTATATTTCAGAGTAAATTGACAAACGAGACAAAATTCATCTTCAAATGGGCAAAACTAACAAACTAACTAATATTAAACACTTCATCTATTAAGCGATTTATTGATTGATTGATTGATTGATTATTCTTTTTTCATGAATGAACTTGACAAATGAATGTTTTCCCCCAATTTCCTTCGTTCTGTCATCTATCTATCTATCTATCTATCTATCTATCTATCCAGTGATTATTTTTATCATTCCATCTATCTATCTTCCCCGACACATATCTATCTATCTATCTAACTAAATATCTATGTATCTATTCAACTCCCATCTGGTATAGCTTACAACCATTAAACGGATTACATATAGATGACATATTATACTGTTCTATTAATTATTAAAATCAGCACAGAATGAGAATAAACAAGAATCAAATTTGTCAATTACTTCTCACAAACCTCCGATATATTATAAAAAATACATTTGTATACACACTCCTGACATAAAAAGTTTGTATGATATGGCGCTATGCTACGACGATAAGCGGTTGATCTCTATATCCACTTTGACAACTTTTCAAATTTGAGAGAAAATTGCTTGATACTGATATTCTCAACACAAAAGTTTTGACCTCGGGTCAAATATGTCAAGTATCTATATATTTATATATTTATTCCAACTGCAATGATTGGGTTAGACCCATGAAACATTTTGTCTTGGAAGAAATATATATTTAAACATTTAAATTGAAAAAAGTTGAAAATACTATACTATATCTAAGGTCACTCCTGGGGGGGGGTATATTTGGCAAGTGGAAGTTTAGGTTGTTTTGTTGGCGGGGGGCTGAGAATGTTATTTTTGTAAAATTTGTCATTTCAGAAAAGGAATATGGAAAAGTAGCAGAAGATAAGGCAACATCGGCTTTGCACTCCACTTTAAAATTCGCATGATTCGAGCCGGTACAACATGTGCATTCAGTTGTACCGTCCAGTCTGGACTACCAAGTATTTTATGCAAAAAATGTAGCCTTGAAAGATGAGAGAGTTTGTTTTCTTCAATTGTTCAACCTTTTTTATTCGTTAATTATTTACTCCAGCAATCTACAGCTAGCTATGTGTTTTTTTTCCTTTGTTGTCAAATTGCAAGAGAAAAGAAAAAGTTTTGTATTAAAATCATTTTTAAAAATAGTAAAAATTGTTAACAGAACATGAATGCTATAATAGAAAAAATACAGCAACGTTATCCAATATATCTGCTCTATTCCCCCTTGAGGGTTAAGCCAGTAGGCGTGTCTGAACCAGTTGTCGGGGGGCGGGGCAAGGAATTACTAAGAATAGGTGGGATTGAGGATTCAATAACGTCTGAATCCAGGGATTATAAACAAATTACACAAGGAGGGGGGGGGGGGGAGTCGAGAATCTGTTCTTCCCCCGCTTTATTTTTTCTACCCTAAAAATGTGATATTAACACTTGCCTTTGTTTTTAATTTATTATCATTCATAAATAAAATAAAAAATATAACGTTTCGAATAAATATTTATTGTTTTCTTATTAATAAGAAAGACGACATTTCAAAGTAAATCAGGAGTAAATGAGTGTTGTTGCATGTAAAGGAATTGAGTCCTTGCCACAATCCTAAATTTTCTCACCCCTATATTTTTGCAACCTTTGATATTGAAAACTTTAAGATATGAAAATATTTAATCTAACAGTATTTATAGTTTGAAATATCTAAAGCCAATGACATTGGGTTGCACAGATTATGGATTAAGGAATTGGAAATTCTTGGAGTTTGTGACAAAGACTCAATTCCTTTGTAATTTATTAATTTTTGATGTTTTAACATCAATTGCATCAATTTTCAAAACTGGTTCAACTTTGTGTTGCAACGTCTTTACCTTTGATTTTATCTCATACTTTTGTGTAGCCCTAGACATGTACACTTTAGAACTATAAAGAATTTGTTATCAACTTTAGTTTTTATGAAGTAATCGACAAAATTCTCATAAAATTTTATGTGAGAGCTGGCAACCTTTCGAACCCTGTGAGGAGAAACCAAGAATTAATTCCCATCCAGCTTGTTTTTATTTAAAACTTTTACAAGTCCTTTCCTCGTTATCTTATCTCTAACTTCATAAGTTTCCCTTATTCCCCCCAAAATGTTTAAAAAAAAGAAAAAAAAATTTAGTGAATATTTACAATAACTAGGTTTCGCGCCCATCTTTTATTTCAACTTTTAATTGTGGCTCTATCTGTGAGAGCATCTTTTCTTTGTACAATATAAACCAATAACAAAAAAAGTTTGCGGATTTAATAATATTTGTTTATGGATTTTCAAAATTTTCAAAAATCAAAGATTTTGGAGATCAATTTTTGTAATTCTGTGCATCCAGATAAACCTTGACTGGGGTTACGTGAGTTGCTCAACAACTTTAAACTTGATTGGTTCAGTGGTTATTGGACACAAACAAACAGACAGACAAGAAAATTACATATCTATATAAGTAGATCTGAGATCCTAACTTTAGTGTTTTTAATCTCTAGATCAAGCATTGATCTCTATCTAATCCAGACCTACGGATTAATATAATTTTTCTATGATATCCCGTGGGTGTCGAGATCAAGCGTTCATAATAAACAATACTCTACTTAAAAGATCCGACCTCTCTGAAAAGAAACGCAGGAATTGTATTGTTTGCATGTCGAGGTTTCATGTTTTAATTAACATTTGTTAAGGTTGTACCTTGTTTACTACCCTCCATATATATATATGAATATAGTTCACCTGATCTAACCAACCATATGGTTATACTTTGTGGTTGATGGATGGCTAGGGAGGTAGATCCTAGATAGATAGATACATGCATTAAGATATTAAAAACCAAAAAACATCGTGACACAAGGATAAGGGGAAAAATTTAGCAAAGAAAAGATAGGATTAAAATGGAGACAAATGATGGAATGTTAGAGCTTAGAAAAGAGGAAAAAATAATTGAATAGATAAAAATGGAGAAATGGAGAGAATAAAATAAGGGTAGAAAGAATAGAGATTCAGAGAAAGGAGGTTGAGAAAATGTAGATTAACTAGAAAAGAATATCAATATGTAATAAAAAACCCTATTTTGTTTATTTCTTTGTAACTCTCAAATATAAGTTATTTTTAGTACTTGCCCCTTACCTTTTTATATCTAAATATAGACAGTTCAACACAGGCAGCCGTAGTACTTCTGAATTTCCGAGCCGGGTCAACCTTTCCGCTCCCAGTTTGTACTGTATATCGCCCGGACAATGGGTAAATATAGCAGAAACTCAATAGGACTAGCCGGTGCAACAAGAGTGACGCGGTCAGACTTTATGTTTAATTTACTTTTACTAAAGGTCAGAGGTGCGTGAACACAGACTCTTGTTATTTACAGATCGTATATACCTGTAAAGGTAGAGAGGATAGAGTTTGTGATAGATTGAAGCAGTATATTTAAGCTGATAAAGTATAAAGCTGAGCTGGCATTTTTTCTACAAATATAATAGAGCTTGAGAAAAGGGATATTGACAGAATGTAGATTTAGAAAATAAATATTGAGAGACTGGATCGAGCATTATACTCGCCATGTACATTAGTCGGAACTAAAAGTTGAAAGTGGCGACATGCTATGTCGGAAGCTGTCGATGATGTCGAGTCCTGATACTATGTCGTCTTAAATGTTTCTTGGGAGAACATCTAAGTTGTTATTTTCCGTGCTTCATCTTTACACGGAAAGCTTCTGTATTGTGAATTGGATCTGGACGAAATTCTCTCAAAGAGTCTTTCATTCTCTGATTAATAAGTCCAGTTATGAGTTTATCATACAAGAACTCATAGTTCCTCATGTTGGCAGAATATGCTCTTAAAAAGATTCTCAGTTTGTCCCTGAAATACATTTCAGGGTGTTCTCCAGGTTGCTGATATCTAGCTTCAAATTCGAGTTACATCTGCTCACTTTCAGCAGCAGGTTCAAATAGTTCTCTAAGAGCATCAGCATACTCTCCTACTGACATCCTGGTAAACCTAGGGTTGGTAGGATTAAAAGTTGGACAAGCTAGAGCCAATGCATCTCCTTGCAGGCAACAGTACAGGATGGCTTTGTGCTGATATGGCCTCATAGCAAACATGCTTGCATTCAACTCAAAGGTTGAATAAAACATTTCCCAGGTCATAGCTCCAAGAATAAACTTAGGTGCTTGACGTTTAAACTCCCACTCATTCTTGGTGTATCCATATTCAGGTTCTCCATCTAACCTATTTCTTCTACTATCTCCAGGTCCTCCAGGTCCTCCAGGGCCTCCTGGCCCTCCAGGTCCTCCTGGTCCTCCAGGTCCTCCATGTCCTCCTGAGTAACCTCCATGGCAGTTCATCTCCTCTCTTCTCCTATGGGGAGTTTCTCCCATATCATTACTAAATCTTCTTATTCTTGCTCCTCCAATGGTCTCCGCAAGTCCTGTTGACTGGTGTCGAAAATTTCCGGCACCAATACCTTGTAATGGGGAGAGACTAGGAAGGGGGTGTGAAAGAGTGAGTAGGGTCCCGCCACCTGTTGTAGTTTGATTAGAGGTGGCCATGTTGATATTTCAGCAAAAAATCAAATAGAAACTGTGGGATGCTTTTTTTCTAAAAGAAAAAAAGTTGTTTGGGAGTAGAGTTCCTCCACTGGTTCCTCTTTCAACTTTGTCTAGAATTTCAACTTAAAAAGTTGAAATCTCCCTTCTGACACCAGAAATGTAGTAGGATGCCTTACTACATGTGATAGTTACTAGTTAGAACAGAACTACTCCTGTATAACTACTATCTCTGCAAAGTTGAAAACTATAATGGTTTAAAGATATTTATTAACAGTCGTTATGCAAGCTGCCAAGCACACAGTATATAACTTATAATATAGCTGGGTAGAAGATATATTGAAGCAAATGCTTAAAGCAAAAGGGTGAAGATTGTAACAGCAATGTAGTGCATACATAAAGTAAGCAAAAGCTATTAAATAGCTTGAAGGAATTAATGCTTAAAGCAAAAATTGTTAAGACATACATACATATATAAAACGAAGTTAATGCTTAAAGCAGAAACTATGTATACTATTTACTAAGACATTAGTTAAAGTTTACTGGTTACAGGTTGGTTTAAGAATGCGCGCCACTAGAATAAAAATCAGGTCTTTTATAGCCTGAACCATGTGTGCGCGCGGCAATCGAGGTCATGCATTGGTATTTATATTGGCTTGAAGGTACCGGTGCCAAGTGGTTTAACAACTTTCTAGATACATTCTACAAATTCAAATATACATATTACATATAAACAGTCATAGAATAAGAAAACATAATCAAATTTTATTCATATAATAACAAAAATGACAGTGCAGGGCCGTCCTACTTCAATATATATACAATTATATATTTATATATGGAGATATACATAAATATATATGTATATATATATATATATATATATATATATAGAGTGAGAGAGAGAGATTTATAATGTACTAGCTTGGGAAGCCGCACTGGCTTACAGGTTACTAAAAGCGCTTAAACGATTTTACCGAGAAACTAAATTTTCGCTATTAAAGTGGAGGCACTCAAATTATAATCTCAAAATCAAGCTAAGAACAGTCCCGTAGGTCACCCGAGTTCCCCAATCAAAGTGTGAGGCAAGTATAGGGGTTCCTGAGTTTTGATCGGACAAACAAACAGACAGACAAACAGAGATAAAAACTTTACATATATAGATTATATATATATACATATTATTGTTCCCTGGTAAAATGATTGTGTCTACTTAGTGTCTAGATTAGAGCATTTAATGTTGGATATATCCCCCCTGCTCCCTTGAATACCCGGATATCTAGAACTAGATCTCGATTATATCCACCGTATCTTGAATATCCTGTATATCTAGTAGGTTTACCACTTTAATCCTTTCCTTTGTATTCATTAAACATATTCTTTTCGTAGGATTCAAGGCGCTTCATGCCATTTTTCATTCATTTGGTAGTTTCGGGCCGGATAACTGAAATTATTCATAGCACGCTCTATGCACAAAGGTTTGCCTGACTGGATTTTACGATAGATCTTAAGAATATGTTCTCAATACAAATCGTTTTTCTTCTATGTTAGATGATAGAGGAAATTGAAATGAAGATCTTTCGTATTCGCTATTTTGTCATTTGTTGGACCATATACTTCAAACTTATATACATATTAGTTATTGAAGTCATTTACGCTATTTTTGATAAATTTTCAATTAGAGTTCAAAATATGCCTATAGCAACGTGAAAACAGACTGGATCTACTTTCTTGTATTTACGTGAGACGGATTCATAGATACATATGGTTATAACTTACAAGCAAACACAGTAACACAGATACACGGATACCTAGGATACATTTACACAGGAATACACAAATGCAAAGGGTAAAGGTATAATGAATAAACAGCTAAAATGCTAATTGGCTAAACGGCTAAACGGCTAAACAGCTAAATGGCTAAACGACTAAACAGCTAAACGGATAAACTGTTAAACGTCTTAACAGCTAAACAGCTAAACGGCTAAATAGTTAAACCGCTAAACGGCTATACGAATAAACGGATAAATGGATATACTACTAGACGGCTTAACGGCTAAACACCTAAATAGCTAAATGGTTAAACGGCTAAAGGCTAAACAGCTAAATGACTAAACGACAAAGCGGCCGGCTAAAACACTAAACAACTAGCTAACGGATGCACGGCTAAAACAGCTAAACAGCTAAACGGCTGAGCTGCCGGCAAACAACTAAACAGCTAAACGGCTAAACGGTTAAACGGTGCAACTGCTCAACTGATACATAGCTAAATGTTTATATTGCTACATGGCTACACGGCTTAGTGGCTTTGAAACTGACATCCTCCCAGCAGACAGTTTAGGAAAATATTGTAAAGGAAACATTTTTGTTAAAAATGTCAAAACGCTGTCAACTTATTTTTTAGAAATTCCCTCCCTGGATTTTCCTGCACTAATATAGGGTAAATATCCATATGACATGTGTATTACTGGTCCCCCCCCCTCTTCGTCCCTCCCTTTACCCAAACTACTAAAGCACTCCCCCGCACTCCCCCAGGCCCCCTGGAGTGTGTGTTAAATCCATACTTGCTCATCTGTGTCGTAATATGCCTGTACGTGATTAAGTAAAAGTTGACTAATGTTTAACCAACAAATCTGGACAAACTGCCCTGGTTAGGTGGGTCCAGGTCACATCAATGTAAAGTACTAGTCACTCAAATCAGGATTTTTAAAAGACCAAAAAAAAATGAAACATAGAAATTATGCAGAAAAGAAAGAAAAAAACTTGTATATTTTTCCTTAAAGGAACTGTAAGCGTAATTTCAAGTAACCCTCCATACAAAGTGGTAATGCCCGATTCACAATTGTACTCTTAAAATCGTTGTCTGATCAAGTATGAATAAGATATCTATGTATTTTTTGTATTTTTAAACTATTAATTTAATTTGTTCAAAATAAAAAGTTGAACTTTGATAACTACACAGCAAAATAACAGTGTATATGTTGTGTGTGTAGAAAGGTGTATGGGGTGTGTGTAGAAAGGTGTATATATTGTGTGTAGAAAGGTGTATATGTTGTGTGTAGAAAGGTGTATATGTTGTGTGTAGAAAGGTGTATATGTTGTGTGTAGAAAGGTGTATAT
>NW_019398334.1:14480-15712 GCF_000591075.1 Eurytemora carolleeae
TTACCTGGCACCTTTCCCCTCCTCCTCACCCTAATATTTATCAAGCTAAGTTTTCTGTTTTCATGTGGAGAAAGAGTTTTTTTAGGTCTGCAAAATTTGTTGATTTTGTGGAAACTAAAATAAAAATTGTTATCTGCTTTTTTAAGGAAGATAAAATTTACAATTGTAAAAGAGGGGTGAGACTTTGCATAACTACAGATAATTATTTGAATTCAAGATTTGATCTTGTCCTATATATGATAACTACACTACAGAACTACAGATATGTATTTGAATTCTGGATTTAACCACGTCCTATAGATGATAACTAGTAACTACACTGTAGACCTACAGATATATATTTGAATTCACGATTTGATCTTGTCCTATATATGATAACTACACAGCAGCTCTTATTTTAAATTAACAACAATTGGGCCCTGTTCACTTAATAAGTTGCAAGCTAGAAACAAATTAAATAAATTCAAATAAATTTAAAATTGCATAAATGTCGTCTTTATATTCCATAGATTTATGGTTCCAGAGTTTCATCATTTTCAATTTTCCAAGGTTGTTAAATTTGCAAAACTTAAACACATTTTCAAACAGATTTTATTTTTGTATTTTAGAACATCTCAGCTAAATAATGATAACAGCCCCACCCTACTTAGAGCAGGTGGGCGGGGTGGGTGGGGGAAGGATGGGGAGTCTATATTTCAACCATAAACCACCCAATGCAAATTAGTTGTTTAACAATTGAAATTATGAGTGCCCTTAACAGTTTACAAAACAGCGCTCTTCAAAGAAACTGTAAACGTAATTAATTGAATGACTCTCCATGCAAAGATGGCAATGTCCGATTTTAAACCCTACCCTTAAAAGCTTTGTCTGATCAAGTATAAGTTTGATATAAATGCTTATATTGTTAATATTGTTTATATGTATATATAATTTTGAACTTGCTAATTACGTTAATATTATCTTTTGATAGAAAGTTTTGTTATTTATCACATGAAGTAGATACTCTAAAAGAAAGAAGAACATCATTAAAATAAATATTTTTTAAATATCATTGTGTGAGATGTTTTTTATTTTGAAAAAAAGTAAAATATTAACTATTGTTATTGAGCTTTATTTAAACGTTTTTAAGCTCGTGTTCGCTAGTTTAGCACTGTAATATGTATTGCTGGCGCTCCGTCTCAAATAACAAACATTTATAATGATTTAAGCATTCCTTCTTTTTACTAAGGAGT
>NW_019398335.1:0-15583 GCF_000591075.1 Eurytemora carolleeae
AATTAAAAAAAAAAAATTTCAATCAAGGAAAACTGAAAATGTGCAAATTCTCTTTAAAGGCAACTTTGCAGAAAACGATGCAAAAATTGTGCAATCTGCAATCTTCTAAATATTGATTTAGTTGGATACAGGTAAAATAAGGCATTCAGGCAGTCTAAAAGCCCCGCTTTGAGCCTTATGTAAGGGACATGTGCTTGTTTGAAAAGTCAAAAAATTTGAACAGCCTCTTTCAAAGTTATCTACAGGGTGTCCCAAAAAGCATGGGAATTCAGTGACGAATTCGATATCGTCTTTTCAAATAATTCTATGATTTAGTATAGTGATACCTACTGAGAAAGCTGTAATCTGTAAGAGTTTCGTCTGCTATGTTTACATTTTGTTTGTTTATGTTTTGACTGCAACTGGTTGTATTTAGTAAAACAAGAAAATTACAGTATACAAACAGAGTAAACTTGTCTGTATTCACTGGTCATCTTGCGGAGACATTATAGACACATCTTTGTAGTCTTTTACCCTTTCCATAAAATAAACTCTAGCAGACATAATAATATTATGGCTTTTGAAATTAGGTATTACAATGATAATTCATATCAAAAACGATATCGAATTCGTCACTGAATTCCCATGTTTTCTGGGACACCCTGTATAAAAACGTCAGAGGGGTTGAAGGGACCTCCCCCCAGTCGTAATAGGGTTACTAGTTATAGTTATTACTGCAGAGGTCCAACTAGGGGGGGGGCAAAATATTATTTTGTAATAGTCAGGGGGGGGGTCCCCTTTAGAAAATATTTTTCTAAATAAAAGTGCTTTTTTTAAGGGTTTTTCTGTGAAAAAAAGGAAATTTTCAGTTGTTGCAAGCAGATTTGGCTGTGTTCAAATCGTTTTTTTTCTTGTGTTTTTAAAAAATTTATGCTTTCAAGAACGGTAAAATTAACGATATGAGTCAATCAATTCTTTTCATGTGTGCGCGGAGCGCTAAACAAAATTTGTTAAGTACCGTGTTTAATTACAGATACAAGAAATAATCATTTATATACTCTAAAAAACATCAAAATACATATTTGATTTTAATCATCTACATTGAAAAGGGACAGATAATGTTACATTTCTCCTGAAGTTATTGAATTTATGGTTGATCATTCTCAGGTGCTATGGGAGGGCGCACGTCCGGCCGCCCCCCACCTAAGTTACGCATCTGGTTATTAGCATTTAAAGGCCTGTAAGGCTTAAATAAAAAGTATTTGAACAAAATTCTAGCAAAATGTGGTATGTGACAGCAGGGAGGAATTTCAACTAACACTCATATAATTTTGATTTATACAGTAATCGGTAAATGAAAGCCTGTAAGTCTAAAAATAATAATTGTAACAAAAGCCCTGGGACAGATGGTTTAATCTATGATAACAGGACAGAGGAATTCAACTAACTATATAAAATTACTCCGAGATATAAGACAGATTAAAAACTAGAATCTAGATTATTTAATGTAAAAACTAATATTTTCTTAATAAATAAATAAAAACTAATAAAAAATAGTATTTATATGGTTAAATTACTATAATCATATTATCATAAAATTGAAAAAACTGGTTTATAGATAACTTCAGTTCCTCAAAATCAGAATAATAGAGAAGATTAAAATATCACTTCTTCATTGGAAACATAGAACAAAATCTAAATGCAAATATTACACATTTTTTATAGATTTTATATCATTCGGTTTGATGGTTGTTATAACATAGAACTTAAGAGTGTTAACACAGACCAAAATTCATTGTCAAAAATGTAAAAATATCATTTATTACGAACAGTAAAACAGCTTTTGAAAACAAAAGAAATAGGATTAGTCAAAAAAAGAGTGATTTGCGGCGCCTGGTGCAAAATTATACCTTTTTTGGGGTGGTATGGTGGTTTTTCAATATATTTTGAAAATTTGTAATTTTTTTTGGTACTCCAATGGCCTAAAAGAAAATCCGCGAACTTTTTTTTCGCTTAAAATCAAAAGTTCAGAAAAGCAAAACATGTATACATTAATTATTTATATCAAAATCTAAAATTTTATTAAGATTGAATCACAGAATCACAGAAAATTCGCAAAATTGTAATAAGAAAATTCGCAATTTTTAGTAAATAACTATAGTCAAGTTATTATATATCAAGTAAATTATAGTCAATCTATTATAGATCAAATAAAAAATTATAAAACTTATAAGAAAAGTCATATCTTTGAAAATTTTAATTTACAAATTTGAAAATACAAAGATGAATTTGTGAAATAATATAAGAATATTATTTTTCCCTCTAGGTAGTCTACAAACATAAGAATATGATGTAATGACGACCTTAATAACTTCTAACGTTAAAGTTCATGCAGGAACTAAATATAATCCTAATAATTTGCGTTGTATTCAAGGTGTAGAGTTAAAGATATGTAATAAATTCTGCAGGAGCTGTAACTCTATCTATCTACTTGTAACAAACCTAGAAGTAGCTGTATATCGTAATCTATGATTTTAGTTTTGTAACCTGACCGGCCCACCTATTTACCTGTTATCAATAAATTAGTTCAAAACCAACCATTGTTCAGTAAGGACAGAATTAGCCTGGGTAGGGTATTAGTTAGATATAGTGACAGTTTAGGTGATAGTACAGTCAGGATTGACTGAGAAATTAGAGTTAGAGACAAGTAACATCAAAGTTTATCGGGCTAGATCGTTACAGATAGTTAACATCAACTAAGTCCTAGATACATATAATATCTTAAATATTCGACAGTGGGTGAGCTATAGCACAATAATATAATAGAAAAATAACAATTTCTTAAGATTTTGTAGATGTGAATTTATGAGAAATTTAAGATAAAATATTAGATTAAAAAGGAAGATTTCAATTAAACTAAAATTTGTTCGCGACATCTATTGGTATTATACTCAACTAACATGGGTATTAAAAAAATAAACTGTATCAAGTATTAAAGGATTAATGAACCCTTCTTAAGATTTTAATACCACCCAATTCCAGGGGATAAGGGGATTTGACCATTGATCAGCTGAAAAAGGGGTTTTATTACACGGTTTATGTTAGAGGAAGAGTGAGGAGGAAGGTAGTATTGCTACCAATAAACATAAAAACGACTCCAAAATCGGGTTCAAATTTTTTGTGGAACCTCACATGACCACAGGGAAAGTTATGGATGATCAGCATTTGGAAAAATTGGCCACCTACAAACTTGGATTTTCATAAAATTTTAAAAAGCCTCTAAAAAATATTTTAAAAAACGAAAAATTGTTTTATAATGTCTACAAAGAGAAAATGTTTACAGTTGAAATAGAAGATGGGCTCAAAGCTCTCTGAGAGCCTAGTAAAAAAACAATAGAAAATAAAACTATAAATTTAAAACTAATTTTTTTCTATTGGCTAAAAAGATATTGTATTAATGATTTAGTCCTTTTTGAATAGTTGAAGAGTTTCACAATAGGTGTCACTAATAAAATAATTTAAAATGTTTAAACTATTCATTTAAAGATGTTTAGGCGTACAAAATAAATAGTTAAACTTCTTAAACTTATTCTTAAGAACTACAAGTTATCCCTCAACAATAAGTCATTTACAATCGGAGAAAGGTTAGAGTATAGAATGCTGATAGACATTTTGAAGACCCCTTTTAATTAGACACAAAGGTGAACATGTACATTTATATACGAGGGGGATTATTGTAGACATGATTTACCGAGGAACAGGGATATTTAGAAATATAGAAATAAACTAAATTATATAGAGATGTATATAGAGAGAAACAGGGATATTTAACTAGAAATATAGAGAGAGAAACAGAGATATTTAGCTAGAGATATATATATAGAGAGAAACAGGGATATTTAGAGATATATAGAGAGAAACAGAGATATTTAGCTAGAGATATATATATAGAGAGAAACAGGGATATTTAGAGATATAGAAATAAACTAAACTATTTAGAGATGTATAGAGAGAGAAACAGGGATGTTTAGAGATATAGAAATAAACTAAACTATTTAGAGCTAGATGTATAGAGAGAGAAGCAGGGATATTTAGAGATATATAGAGAGAAACAGGGAAATTTAGAGATATATAGAGAGAAACAGGGACATTTAAAGATATATAAAGAGAAACAGAGATATTTAGAGATATATAGAGAGAGAAACAGGGATATTTAGAGATATATAGAGAGAAACAGGGATATTTAGAGATATATAGGGAGAAACAGGGATATAATGTTTTTCGTATCTAAAATGTAGTATGATGACGGCACTGCAAGGCTTGCAAGATAGATTTTGAATCTAACGCAATACTATGTAAATAAATATACAACTATGAAATTAAGATACTTAAAGAAATCTCAATCAACTCCTTACATTCATTAAACTAATTAACACTCATAACTGCTCATTTGCTTAGAGCAGCGTCAGTGTAGTAAAAACTATTATCTGGTTTGTGACTTTAGCTGGCCTATTTTTAATGTCTAAGATTACTTCAAGAATACTATTTAAAGAATATTTTAATGGTTTAAGTTAGATTAGAAATAAAAATAAGAAATATTTTCGTAGGTTATAGTTATTTTCTTATAAAACATTAAAAATGAATAAAATCAATAATTTCTTGGATTTAAAAATGTTTATTAAGGTAAGAATATACAATTAATAAAGCAAAGTGTTGAGACACCTATTAGCATCTTTCTGAACTAAATAGTTCTCATATTGGGATATAGAATTCTGCTACATCTTTCTTATTAACTATAATTATACCCTTGTAACCTAACACTAGAAGAACGGAGAGGGGGGGGGTTATTTGATCTTGAAGGGGGTGGGGGAGGAAGGAGGGTCATAAATAAGACTGGAAGAGGGTTCATGGGGAGAGTAGAGGAGGGGGTCTGTTGGGAGTTTGAAGGTAATGAAATCTGAGTAAAGGTGCAAGCCAAGGGGGAGGCATATCTTAAACAGATACGTAGATTTGAAATTCATTTTCTAGATATTTAAGCCTCTTTTAACTGGTTCAAAGGAGGGTTCAGCGAGCGGGGGAAGGCAGACAGCCATGAGCCACCGCTATTTCCTCTTCTTTGTCCCATATTAACTTTCTTATCTCCAGGCAGCCATGAGCCACCACTATTTCCTCTTTCGTACTGCACCACATTTAACTTTTCCGGCCAAAACTACTTTTTTAAATGATATATTAAGGGCCTTTTTTTAGTGTGATTTTAAAAAATCCAGCTGTGTCAAGCAAAAAAGCACAACTCAACCCATTTTTTCAATTCTACATAAAATTACTAAAGTGTGTGTTGAATTCTTAAACTGCTTTACAATGAAATAAAATTAAACCACATACTGTCATATATAATATGCTTCCATATCCTATAGCTTCTTACCTAGCTAGATAGATTGATTGATAGATATAGAGATATTAATAGATATAGAGATAGATAGATAGATAGATAGATAGATAGATAGATAGATAGATAGATAGATAGATGGATAGATAGATAGATAGATAGATAGATAGATAGATAGAAGATAGATAGATATATAGATATAGAGATATATAGATAGATAGATAGATAGATTGATAGATAGATAGATATATAGATATAGAGATATATAGATAGATAGATAGATAGATAGATAGATAGATAAATAGATAGATAGATAGATAGATAGATTGATAGATAGATATAGAGATAGTTATAGATATAGAGATAGATAGATAGATAGATAAATAGATAGATAGATAGATATATAGATATAGAGATAGTTATAGATATAGAGATAGATAGATAAATAGTTAGATAGATAGATACATATAAAAATACTAGGCTTTTAGGGCGCTTCGCGCCCATCTTCTATTTCAACTTTTAACTGTGGCTTTATCTCTGAACATCTTCTCATTATACAGTATAAAACAAAAACAATTTCATAATATTTTTTTGCACATTTTCAAAATTTCTCAAAAATAGGGTGACATCATTTGTGAAATAAAAAATATTTATATAGTTTGTTTGTCTACTTTTCTAATTCTACAAGAGGCAAAACAAATTACGTTTCTTAAAATCCATGAAGTTATTTTAGGAAGAAAGATCAATAGGAAAAAGCTAAATTATATAAAACCAGCAAGGGAACACTGTCCAGATTACTCCCGCCGTTTACCCGCACTTAAACAGTTATACCGGGAAACTGAATTTTCGCTATTAAAAATCAACCCACTCCACTTGGAATCTCAAAACCAAGCTAATAACATTTCCGTGGGTCTCCCGAGTTCCCCAATCAAAATTTGAGTCAAATCGGTCAAGGGGTTCCTGGGTTCTGATCGGGCAAACAAACAGACACCAAAACTGAGATTACAACTTTATAAATATAGGTGTTGCACCATTTACAAGCGTAAGAAGTAAGATTATTAGCGATCAGAAGAGATTATTTATACCCCCTTTCATTTTTCACGAACACTCCCTTTGAGACATGTTTCTTTGCTTTATGTAAATATATGTATAAGGGAATTCCCCATGTTTTCTAGATTTCGCCTGAGTGGCCTCTTTTACTATCGCACAGGTAGTGCAGTAGTAAACTGGCTTTGCACAGAGTTAACATCTCCCAGTGTCTTTCCCCAAGACACACTTGTAGTAACATAAACACTTTAACTCATCATATACACATAGATATAAGACAATTTCAAATATATTTTGCTTTTATATATATATATAAAAAAGGATGTATGTGAGTTTTTGTTATGTGATCTCGTTATATAGAAAACAGATTTGCAGCGCAGTTTGTGAAACTGAATATACAGTGCGCAATTGTATAATCTTAAAATATTTTTCCGTAATCATTGCCCTCAAATAAAAGCAACGGAATTGCGCACTTTATCGCACAATTCCGTCCAACTTTCTTGCGTTAGTGTTTTAATTTTTGATAAAATTCAATTTAAACCTCATCGCAATAAATGCAATTGATAATTGCGCAATTCCTTTCAACAACAAAATATTCAATTTAAACTTTGTTAGTGGCATTTCAATCTCAAATTCTAAGATTTTGGATTTAAAGAACCTGTCAAATCTTTCGTTGGGATGTTTAGAAAGATGAAAATTTCCCTGTATGATAATTGAAGGACTGCAGTATTGTTGACGGATAACAGCAACACACTAGACAAATTGGAGTTATAGGCCAGTCAGGATTCTGGTGGGGGATGTTTATTTTCCCCGGACAATTCTTTCCCGGTAGGCCGCAAATACACACACACAACAGAGTAACCCCGTCTCAAGAAAATCGATAACAAAAGCTTTATTTCCTAAAAATAACATAAATTATAGGTCATGGTTATTTGAACAATGTTATAATGAATATTAATAATAGAAAAAATCTTACGATTTATTAAGTTGTGATAGGGGGAGACTTATTGTTGATCAGTATTGAAATACGTTTTTTTAAACTTCTGAAAAATTTAATGAAATTCACTGATGCTTCTTATGAAAATATTCTTGCTTAACTTTAATGATTTCACAATAACGAAAATATTTTAAGCTCCGTAGGACGGAGTACAAAGGGAATGCGGGCTGAAAATTTGGTTTGGCTTTCATTCCAGAGGAGATTCAAGTTGAAGACGACATTGAGCGGAGGTCTTAAAATTAATGGTTAACACTGGCCCCAGGCAGGGTTTGAGGATGTTAGGGTAACATACGAGAATGAAATCATAACCATTAATTTGTTTACAACATTTAGTTTGAATGATTGATAGGTACTAGATTGATTGATTGAAATAAACAGAGCTACTATTACGAGGTACATTAGTTAATACTGTATTAAATAAGCAAATAGATGATGAGATTAAACCGTGGAGTAAAATTGAAATCAAATTGCACATTTGCAAAGTAATTTAAGGAAGAGTTTGTGTTAGCTCTATTGATTGATTTCGTTGAGCTCTGCGAGGATTTCATCCTGTGTGGGTTCCGGTCTGGAACTTGGAGCTAGATTCCTTGCTTCTGTGGAGTCCGAGGTCAGGCTGGGAACCATTTCTTGAGGACACTGAGCTTCTAGGTTCATGAATAGGTAGAGTTGGTTGAGGTGTCTCTCCACTACTATTTTGCGTCCACCTACTTCACGCCGATAGCTGATAGTAGCGCTGTAGACGTCTCAGTTCTTTCTGCAGAGGAGCTGCTCCACCCTGGCAGCTGAGAGTGGATTCTTGTATATAGGTTCATTCTTGAACAGAACTATATCTCCAACCTGAGGGAGGTTGCCCTGGTCCTTCCAGGTGACAGTGAACTTGCGTCTGGTGTACTCTTGCTCCCACAATGAATGGAACAAGTTGAGGACAACATTCCACCTGGAGATCTGTTGATTGATGGATGTTGTAGGATTGACCTCATCTCCGAAACACTCTCGAAACCCATGGAGAACGTGGTTAGGAGTGAGGGTGATTCCAAGTGGTGCTCCAAGGATCAGCGGTCTGTTGTTAAGTTTTTCAATGACTCCATGCGTCCAGGTAAGTAGTTCCTCGTCATCCATGATCAGCTGGTGTGGTCCGGTGAGGGATTTGTTGACAGTATTCTTGATGGAACCGATTATTCTTTCCACAGCTCCAATACCGGCATGATGTTTAGGTAGAGTAACTCTGAATTCGATAGACGTGAATTCCAAATTGAGGTTGGAGATGACCTTCATCTCAGTGTTGACCAGGTCCTTGCCAGCCTTGACAACGTTCAGTCCAGCATCAATCCAGATGATGCGAGGGGTGCCTCTCAGAACGAATGTTCTATTAAAACCTCTGGTGATACTCTGGGCGCTGTAGTTGTGTAGGATTTCTAGATGCACCCCGAAACTGGAAAGACAGAGGATTACCAGGATCCATCTCTTGGTCTTGGTACCGTCTTTCTGTGCAAACACAGGTCCGAAGATGTCAGCTTGGCAGTAGGAGAAGGGGGGTTGGATGGATTTGAGGACGTCAGGGACATCAGCTTCAAATGCTGCGAATGGAATCTTGTTCAATTTGATACATCCAGGGCAAGATTTCTTTAGAGCAGTGATCATCTTACGAATCCCAGGAATGAAGAAACTGGTCTGAATATGTGCAAGTACATGGAGGACATCTCTACCGTGACCCAGATCAGCGTGAGCATCGTTCAGGATGCATTTGGCGAAAATAGTCTTCTTGCAGATGAGAGGAACCCCAATTCTGGAACGGAAGCTGTGGTCTGACACATAATATACCCCGTCCACCAGCTGGATGACAAGGTGTTTCATCTTGTTGTTGCCAATGATGAGCGCCGACTCCGTGGTAAAACACTTAAGGACTGAGGACAAGATGGAAGATTTAATAGAACTCCAGGAAGCAGTGGGTTTTCCCTGGACAATTCTTTCTCGAGTATCTGCAAACCTTGTGGAGAAGGTTTAGAGCCCGGATGACTGTGGAGAGGCTCTGTTCGTGATGTAGAAGACTCAAAATATATTCCCGGGAAGGGTTATCTGGGGATAATCGGGCAAGGTTGATCGTCCTGGTGGGAATCTCACCAGAGGTGATGGAAGAACAGGGGATGATGGGCCATGAGGACTTGTTCTGAGGTAAGAAACTACCATTCAACCAGTATTCTGAGTTGACCTGCGCACAGCTGGTTCCGGATCTGGTGAGCAGGTCAGCTGGGTTAAGGTTACCAGGACACCAGAACCAATTATTGGGTGAGGACGCAGCTAGGATTTCCATTAGTCTGACTCTGTAAAATACAGGATTTCCAGCTGGATCGTTTTTAGCGATCATTCTCAGGATGATCTCTGAGTCTCCAATGAACGTAGGAGAGGAGAGAGAGACATTGAAGAGTTCCTGATTGATCTTTTGCTCCATCCTGGAGGCGAGTAAGGCTCCAGCCATTTCAGATTGTGGAGCGGAAAAAGCAGATTTTCCCAATATCTTTGAGGAGCTGGAGATGAGGTTGAACTGATCGCCAGAGTGAGCATACACACAAGCTCCATAGCCTTGCAGGGAACCATCGAAAAAAATGAAGAGTTGAGCCTGGTATTGAAAAATGACCTGCCTGGGGAAAAATAATTCCCTGGTGAGCAGGATCTCTCTGACTGCATCTCTGAACTTAGCAGTACTTTCCTCGGACAGGATTGACTTGATAGAACACTGCGGATCGTGGCAGATCTCACTGAACAGTGCTCTGACAGAGAAAATGAGGGGGGCAGCTAATCCTGAGGGATCATAAAACTGACACGCAACGGATAGAATGTTCTTCTTGGTGACAGGGATGGATTCGTCTTCCAAGAAATCTGCGTCTAAATCCTCACCGGATGGAATTCCACGGGATTTCTTATGGAGGTTGAGGCAAAACTTCAAGCTGTATAAGTCCCTGAGTCTGTCCCACGTCATACCCCGGTACTTGCTGGTTCCATTCTCGCCGGATTTCTCCCAGGATTTAATAAAGAATCCCCCTCTGTTGAGAATTCTCTCTACTTCTTGTTGCAGGGCAGAGAGTTCACTTGGAAAGCTGGCTCCCACCCCTCCGTCGTCAATGTATGTGTCCTCCAGGATTGCTTGGAGGATGGCAGGCTGGAGGTGGGGGGGGGGGGGAATCTGTGATGAATGTTTTGACAGTTGCAACTTTGGCACAAGTTGCATAATCGCCGGACGCACTGTCGCCGAAAGGGATTGCCTGATCCCAGAAATATCTCCAGGTAGGATTAAGAGTAGGAGCGCAGGAAAAGAAGTCGGAAGGAACACACATAATTCTGAGGAATGAGTCCTTGGTAGAAGTGAGTACAGATCTGAAGAATTTCTTAAATATCATAAACTGCAAAATGAGGGTGACATCTGGAGCGTAACAAGATTCCTCTCATATTGGGAACATTTCCAGGGGCAGGTTGGGACACGTCGTTGAGGCTGAGGCCAGTTTCGGTGCGCATAGAACTGTCCGTGGTCATTCTAACTTTGGTGGACGAGCTGGTGGAAGATACAACAAAGTTGTAGGCCACAAAATGGAGTTGATACTGGTCTCTGTGGTCATCAGGGTTGATTTTGATGTAATTACCATTGTTGATTTGTTGATTGATATATTTATCCATTTCAGCTGCAATTTCAGGCTTGTTAGCAATTCTAACAGGTAGAGCATGGATTCTCTTTGTTGCACCAAAATAATTCTCGCTGAGACTGGGAAGGTTTGGTTTGTAGAGACAGTTAACCCGGACCTTTCCCTTGACAGGGTCCACAACAGTGTTGTCCATGATGGCCTGGATGTTCTTCTCTTTGGTGATCTGGAGGAGCTGCTCTCGATTGGAAGGTGTCGTAAAGTCTTCTGCAGAGGTGAGGAGGAGGAGTTGATCTTGTACATCTTGGACAGACAACACGTTGATGATCACGGTGTTGACGGTGTTGGCGAGGGGGGCCTTGGACCAGGTGATGGAGTTAGAGGGAACAGCTCCGTAGACCATGCAGTTGTTGGTGAGGGTACTGCGATAGAGGGCCATACCCAAGGGATCTCGTTCAATTTCGGTGGGGAAGGAAAGGAGATTATCCCCCCCTAGTAGGATGGACACTTGACCGTCATGATTTGACGTTGATGACCTCGTGAAAGCCCTCCACTTGGTTGGGATGGAGAAAGAGAAAGCGGAGCCGTTGTTTAAGTTCTCTTCTATAGTGGACAACCTCAGAGTTCTGCCTTGGATCCTCAGTTTAACTGTGGTGGTGAGTACAACTTTGCCTTCGCCAGCGTAGGTCATTATCTTTACTTGAGATGAACTCCCAAGGGAGTACATTGACTGAGGGATGGTTGAGAGAGCTGACTTGGAGATGAGGCTGAGTTGACAACCCGTGTCATATTGGATCCCAATTGGAGTGTTGCCCAGGAGTATGGTTTCCACTAGGGGGACAGACTTGTCGGTGCTGACCTTGGAGACAGAGATGAAGGGGGCCTGGTTGTTGTGCATGCAGGCACGCCTATGTACAGGGATTCCTTTCTCCAAGCAACCCTTGGGACACGCTTTGAGGGTACCGTTGAAGAAGGTAGGCTTGCACTTGTAGTTCTTCCCATGGGCTTGGACACATGTAAAACAGAGGTGATTGTTGGCGATCAATTTGAGGATCTCAGGTGAACTCAGTTTGCCGGCGCCGCAGGATCTGGTGAGGGAGAAATGGTTGTCTTCAAAACCCTTGATTGTACACAGTGCACAGGGTTTCAGAGGATGATTTCGCGGTTGGTCAGAAGGATGTAGAGGCTGAGGTTTAAGTTTGGAGGCTGCTTGTCTAACTACGTTGATTCCTACACTCGAGGGAGTTATGTCGAGGTTGTAGAGAAAAGGAGTGGATCGATAATTCTTCTCCAATTCGTCCACAAACTGGGCTAGGAACAAAAATGTGGCCGGAGGTCGGACATTGTCAGGACACTGTTTGCGAAATCTGGAGAACTGATCGTTGAAAGATGGTCTCACTTCCATGGGCAGGCTCTTCATGATATTCTGTACCAGAGACTGGGTGAGGGCAACGCTGTGAAGATTCTCCTTGTTGTGAAAGTTCTCCATGATGTTCAGGTTAGCCTGCAGAGTCTTGATCTTAGGTGAGAGGTCTTCGGAGATCTCCTGGACTGACTCGTAGCGAGGGAGGAGGTTGAACACTTGGTTGACGTCTCTTCCGAAGATATCAATGCTTCTGAATTCTTCAATTAACTTGGTCTTGAACGTAGGCCAGTCGATGATGTTGTTGAAGGGTCCTTGTTTGGCAAGGCGGATGGCTTGGAGAGTGAGAGCCACTTTAACAACATCTTCAGCTCGGGTTAAGTTAAACCTGTTCAAGATGTTTGACAGCCAGGGGTAGAAATCCGCAGATTTACCGCTCCAGGTCGGTGTATCAAGCTTAGGAGGTTTGAAACTAACCCGAGGTTGAAGGTTGACCTGGGAAGGGGGGGGTGGTTGGCTGCGACGGTGGTGTGAGCATTGATGATGTCCTCTGCAGTTTGATAACAGGTGGCGAGGTCGGAGTGGTCGTAGGTGATGAATTCCAGGTTGGTTTCCAGTTGGTGAATGAATTGTTTGGACAAGGCCTTAAGGGCATATATTCGGTTCTCCTTGATTGCATTTTTAAAGGCCTTGGAGAGTAGTAGGATGGGATGATTGGGTGGGGGGGGGAGAATGCAGATTTTCCCAATATCTTTGAAGAGCTGGAGATGAGATTGAACTGATCACCAGAGTGGGCATATACACAAGCTCCATAACCCTGCAGGGAGCCGTCAAAAAAATGAACAGTTGAGCCTGGTATCGGAATATGACCTGTCTGGGGAAAAATATTTCCCTGGTTTGTAAGATCTCTCTCACCGCATCTCTGAACTTAGCAGTGCGTTCCTCGGATAGGATTGAGTTGATGGAACACTGAGGATCGCGACAGATCTCACTAAACAGTGCTCGGACTGAGAACATGAGGGGATCAGCTAGTCCTGTAGGATCGTAGAATTGACAAGCAACGGATAGGACGTTTTTCTTGGTAACAGGGATGGATTCGTCCTGCAAGAAATCCGAGTCTAAATCTGCACCAGATGGAATCCCACGGGACTTCTTATGGAGGTTGAGGCGGAACTTCAGGCTGTATAAGTCTTTGAGTCTATCCCACGTCATACCCAGGTACTTGCTGGTTTCATTCTCACCAGATTTCTCCCAGGATTTAATAAAGAATCCCCCTCTGTTGAGGATTCTTTCTATCTCTTGTTGCAGTGTAGAGAGGTCACTTGGAGAGTTGGCTCCCACACCTCCGTCATCAATATATGTGTCCTCCAAGACAGCCTGTAGGATGGCAGGTCGGAGGTGGAGGGGGGAATCCTCGATGAATGTCTTGACAGTTGCAACTTTTGCACAAGTTGCATAATCACCGGACGCACTGTCGCCGAAAGGGATCGCCTGATCTCGGAAATATCTCCAGGTAGGGTTAGGAGTAGGAGCGCTGGAAAAGAAACCTGATGGAACACACACTATCCTGAGGAAGGAGTCTTTGGTAGAAGTGAGCACGGACCTGAAGAACTTCTGAATGTCATAAACTGCAAAGTGAGGGTGACATCTGGAGCGTAACAAGATTCTCCATGATGGCCTGGATGTTCTTCTCCTTGGTGATCTTGAGGAGCTGTTCTCGATTGGAAGGTGTTGTGAAATCTTCTGCAGAGGTGAGGAGGAGGAGTTGATCTTGTACATCCTGAACAGACAAAGCGTTGATGATGACAGTGTTGACGGTGTTGGCCAGGGGAGCCTCGGACCAGGTGATGGAGTTGGAAGGTACTGCTCCGTAGACCATGCAGTTGTTGGTGAGGGTACTGCGATAGAGGGCCATACCCAAGGGATCTGGTTCAATCTCAGTGGGGAAGGATAGGAGATTATCCCCCCCTACCAGGATGGACACTTGACCGTCATGGCTTGACGTAGATGACCTCGTGAAACCCCTCCACTTGGTTGGGATGGTGAAGGAGAAGGCGGAGCCGTTGTTCAGGTTCTCCTCTATAGTGGACAACTTCAGAGTTTTGCCTTGGATTCTCAGTTTAACTGTAGTAGTGAGTACAACTTTGCCTTCGCCAGCGTAGGTCATTATCTATACTTGAGGTGAACTCCCAAGGGAGTACATTGATTGAGGGATGGTTGAGAGAGCTGACTTGGAAATGAGGCTAAGTTGACAACCTGTGTCATATTGAATCCCTATAGGAGTGTTGCCCAGGAGTATGGTTTCCACCAAGGGGACTGACTGACTTGTCGGTTCTGACCTTGGAGATGGAGACGAATGGGGCCTGGTTGCTGTGCATGCAGGCACGCCTGTGTACAGGAATTCCTTTCTCTGAGCAACCCTTGGGACACGCTTTGGGGATGCCGCTGTTGAAGGTATCTTTGCACTTGTAGTTCTTCTCATGGGCTTGAGTACATGTGAAACAGAGGTGATTGTCGGCGATCAATTTGAGGATTTCAGGTGAACTCAGCTTGCCCACGCCGCATGCTCTGGAGAGGAAGAAATGGTTGTCCTCAAATCCCATGATTGTACACATGGCGCAGGGCCTAGGAGGACGATTTCGTTGGAAGTCAGAAGGATGCGGAGGCTGAGGTTTAGGTTTGGAGGTTCCTTGTCTAACTACATTGATCCCTACATTCGAGGGAGTGAGGTCGAGGTCATAGAGATAAGGGGTGCATCGATAATTCTTCTCTAATTTTTCCACGAATTTAGCTAGGAACAAGAACGTGGCTGGAGGTCGGACATTGGCTGGACACTGGTCACGAAATTTGGAGAATTGATCGTTAAAGGATGGTCTCACTTCTAGGGGCAGGCTCTTCATGATGTTCTGCACTAGAGGTTGAGTGAGGGCAACACTATGAAGGTCTTCCTTGTCATGGAAATTTTGCATGATTTCCAGGTTGGCTTGCAGAGTTTTAATCTTATGGGAGAGGTCTTCCTGGACCGATTCGTAGCGGGGAAGGAGGTTGAACACTTGATTGACGTCTCTTCCGAAGATATCAATACTTCCGAACTCTTCAATTAGCTTGGTCTTGAAAGTGGCCCAGTCAGTAATGTTGTTGAAGGGTCCTCGTTAGGCAAGAGGGATGGCTTGGAGAGT
>NW_019398336.1:0-15527 GCF_000591075.1 Eurytemora carolleeae
TATTATAACTTGAAATGTACAGTCATTTGAAATTTCCTGTTAAAATCTCTTCAACGAAGACAAGAATTTTAAATACATAGCTTTTCATGTTACGGTTATTAATTATTATAACTTATATTATAACTTATTATAAATTGAAATGTACAGTCACTTGAAAGGAACTGAGTTTTTGTCAAAAGCTATGATTTTTTAATCCTAATATCCTTACAACACAATGTCCTAAACCTTTGATATTTCAAACTATGAAATCTGTTAGATAAAATAATCTAAGTTTGAAATATCAAAGCTTTACCACATCAGGTTGCAAAGAAAAAGAAATTAAAAAATTTGAGTTTGTGGCAAAAACTCAATTCCTTTCCTGTTATAATCTCTTCAACGAAGACAAGAATTTTAAATTTTAAATCAATAAAAAGTTGACCGCGTTTTGTGAAATCCATTACTTTCATGTTATTTATGTTTTTATATATCCAGAAATATAATTTAAATATGTTATTTTATGTATATTGACCTAAAACGGATATTTATGGTTTCTTATTGGCTCACTTTTCAAAATATAAAATAAATTAAGAAATCTATTAGGGATAAACCACACAAAAATTGTCCTAAATGTGGATGAAATTTTCCTGGTTCTAGAAAGAAAAAGTATCCATCTTTTTCAATTCTTAACAAGCTTTGTAGTTCAGAACTCTATTTATCCAACTAGAAACAATTTTCTTTTTATGCAGGGTGTCCCAATTAACATGGGACGTGACGAATTCAAAGTTGTCTTTATTAAGAATTATAGTCTTGTATTATCTAATTTGAATAGTCATAATAATAAACTATAACAGTATCTATAATCTATATATACAAAGTTGTTATCTCTGTTTGTCTGTTTGTTTGTCCGATTAAATCTCAAGAACCCCAGGACCAATTTGCCTCAAATTTTGATTAAGGAACTCGGGAGAATCACAGAAATGTTCTTAGTTTGATTTTGAGATTCTAAATTGAGTGGGTCGACTTTTATAGCAAAAGTTAAGTTTCCCGGTAAAATCGGTCAAGTGCGGGTAACCGGTGGGAGTAACAATGAGTACCCTGGGGAACGCTGGGTTCCCAAGCTAGAATTTTATGCAAACGTTAAAAGGATATTGATCCACAAGTGTTGTTAGATCAAGATGAAGAGGAACAACTGTTGTGTGTTTGAAAACAGGAATTTCTTCAAAAAACTCAAAAATCTCAAAATATTTATTTTTCTATTCCACATATGTATGTGATATGTCTGAAGTATGGTTTCTTTACCCCAGAAATCTAATCAATTTTTCAGGTCAAAGATATGTTTTAGACTTATATGTCATGGGATTAACATGATTAACTTCAGACAGCTCATAAATCCATTTTTTAGGTCAAAACTGTCTGTTTAACAATCTGAACGGCTTTTGAATGAACTTTTATTTATACCAATATTTGCTGCTATTACTTTTAGACTATCAACACCCCCNAAACTAGGGAAAATAGTTTTACAGGTATTTTTCGCCTAAAGCTGGATTTCTGAGGACTAAAGCCGTCATAACCATCTTAACCCCAAGAAGTTATTTTAAAATGCATATTCTACCTCAAAGACATATCACATGCATGTGGGGAGTGGAAACGTAAATATTTCAAACCCGCTGTAATAGTGTTAAAACTTTCAGAATGGTCACAAAGCATATTTTACCTCTAAAACGAATTTCTATGGCAAAAAAAAAAACATACAAAAGACATATCACATGGATGTGTTGGCTCGAAACATAAACTTTTTGAGATTTGGAGTTTTCATTTTGAGTTTTTGAAGCCGCTATAATAGTAATTCAAGCCCATCAGAGTGATTAAAAAGTATCTTGGCCTCAAAAATGGATTCCTGGAGTCAAACAACCATATTTAAGACACTTCACATGCATGAAAAAAGTGAAAAATTGAAAACGTTATGCTTTTTGAGATTTTTTATACAATTGAGGCCCCCTAACATTCTGAAGGCGCCAATAGCCACGATTTTCTTTTGGAAACGACAAATACAGAATTTATAAAAAAAAAACATTTTACAAAAGAGAAAACAAATGCTTTTAAATAGAATTACTATGTTTTTTTTTAAATTTTATTTTTTTATCTTTTTTACACTCTAAAATATTTCGAAGAAGGAGGGGGGTGGGGATTTAAAAGGAATATTTATATTCCTATTAAAGAATTGGACATAGGCAATGTTATTTTAAAAAATCAAAATAAGGTTTTATTATCAAGATCATAAACCCCGTTTCTGTCTGATATTTTTTCAACAAAACTTTTAAAAGAAAATGTAAGAAAACGTATTTACAAATTAAAAACTTTGGCGTCTTGTTTGCTTTTAATTAGGACAAAGAAAGTTTACAGTAATGTGCTTATCTGTAAAGAATACACAAAATACAGACTGTGTATTCAGTGAGTGAATGAAACACCAAAATGTGTTTAAAGGGAGTGACCGGCTATGTAAGGTAGTTGAACTGAGTATGCAATGTTGTGAAAAAAACTTATTTCGGATTCATTTAAGACATATTAAACTTTTTCAAGATCTGTAAATTCTGAGTTTGAGCGCAAATTCGACGTTCAAAACTCCTACTTTGGGGGTGGATACGTTTTCAGAATTAGTTTCTTTTTAATTATTAAATAACGACGACATAAAATGTAAAAGAGTTCTACAATAAACTACAGACGTCATGTATAGGAACATCTTTATAAAATAAAAATTAATCTTATCATCGAAAATAAGTAATCTTGTTCAATTATTAGTTTCTATTTTCTCATTATTCTGGTTTCTCATTATTCACAAAGATTTTCTGCAGATTTTCTAAAATTATTATTGAAAAGACTAATTTTCAAGAATTTGAAGAAATCTGCGAATAAATTCAAAGAAAATAAGAAATTCAATATAATAATGAAAACGAAATAATCGATTTTAGCATTGATTTATTGGCAAATTTCTTTATAGAAATATTTCCTAGACATCTAATTAGATTACTGTTTAATTTTTACTTTATTTTTCGTTGTCGTTATTTAATAATTTAAAAAAACTAATTCTATAAACGTATCCATCCCCAAAGTAAGAGTTTTGAACGTCGAATTTGCACTCAAACACAGGATATACAGATCTTTAAAAGTTTAATATGTCTCAAATGAATCCTAGAGAAGTTTTCCACAACACTGCATACTCAGTTCAACTACCTTAAATAGCCGGTCACTCCCTTTAAGAATCTCGAGAGAATCTTAAATTTTCACTAAAAATTATTCAAATGATTCAAACTTTTGACTTTTTTTTATAAACCAAAATTCCAATTTAGAGCTATACACACGATCCAATATGATGTTGGACACCCTGGAATAGAATTGTAATTGGATTGTAGTTCTCTTGGTACCTCTTTTATTTATATTCGATATAATCCTTTAAAAGAAAATTGGACACCCTGGAATAGAATTGTAATTGGATTGAAGTTCTCTTGGTACCTCTTTTATTTGTATTCGATGTAATCCTTTAAAAGAAAATTTGAGAGAAACCATCCTTTATCCAACCAACCACCGCCCCACCCTGACAAAAAAAGAAAATATCGAACTATTTTCACCCATATGTTTATCTCTCATTCAAAATTCGTCAAAATTTGCGTAAGAGAGCTAATATACTTAAAAATTGTAAATAGACCAACAAAAAGAATAGAATAGCAAATACAAATATATTTATGTATATATATTTAGAAGTGTATATTATGTAAACGAAATTTGTTTTAAAAAGAAAAAAAATATCAGAATAAATAAAACTTTTAAAATTTTAGCTTAAAATGCCAGTTGGCATAGAGTTAATTGACAAAACTGATTCTTTGGAACTGTCGATTTAATTTCCTCCATTTTACACAGAGTGGTGAATTTGATTCACAACCGTACCTTTTATCAGCTTTGTCTGGTCAATTTTCAAGAATTTCTTTCTTACAGTGACCTGCGAGTTTTATGCTTTAGAAGTAATGGAGAAATTGTGAGAATTAAATCAAAATTGTCAATTGACTGGTTCTTTTGAAATGTAGGTTCACTTAAAATTAGAATAAAGAACCATTAAAGATCAATTAGTGATTTATTTCAACTTTTCAAAAATCTAGATTTGAGCAAATTTATTTTTGAGTTCTTTACAATCTAGATATTTTCTTCTTTTGTGCAGTGAAATTATTTTTCTCGCAGGCTTAAAACAAAGATTTTACAGATAAGACAAGCATGCACTGCGATCCTAAAGATTTTACAGATAAAGACAAGCATGCACTGCGATCCAAAGATTTTACAGATAAGACAAGCATGCTCTGCGATCCAAAGATTGCAAACGCTCACGCAAAAATCAATCATAATTTTGTCAAATATATCTTTAAAACTTAAGCTAAAATCTTTAGCGTTTTAGATTTAAAATGTAGATTGTCCAGGGCTACAGGAAAATCTAAGTGAGTATAGTGAGGTCAAATTAAAGTTCGAGGCTTTTCAACACTTCAAAGTCGACCTAGTCATGAAATGTTCCTACAGTCTGGATTTAAATAGATTGTGTAAGCTAGATCTCATATTTTAATCAAGTATGTAGCTTTTGTACGCGATAACCATGCAGCGTACAATTAGAACAGATTTAAACTTAAAACAAAAACTAAATACTTTCCAAAAATTTAAAGTTAAAATTCATATATCTTGGTAAACTTATGGTGTAAACCTTTGATATTTCAAGGTACAAAGATATCTGAAATAGAAAATTAGAGTTTGTGGCGAGTGTTCCATAGTTGCAAAGCTAGAATAAATACGACCTTTTGCACAATTTAATTTTGAATTATTGTAACCAATTGTGGTGCCTCTAAAATGTCCAAAAACCAAGTTATTGCCAATCCCTATCATACATGATGTATGAATGTTGTCTTATCTGAATAATCTCTGGTGTAATCCTTTATTACAAATAAATTTTGGTTAAACGACATATTTTCCCACAATTGCTTGAGTTTAAACCGCAGGGTGCTTAAAGTCCAATAACAATTCTGGTAATAGTATAACGGAATGTTCTCAACGGTCGTAACAATTTGTTAAAATCAAGGATGTTTAAAAACACTATAGGTTGTCAAGAATCAACTTTGAAAAGCAACTTTTCATAACAGCAGCAGGGTTCAATAATCAATATAATTCCTAATCTGATCTCAATAGGATCGGGCTTGAAAGAAAATATTGCGACGGAGAATACACTTTTGTGTAAATGTGAAGTATATTTATTGTTCGTGTATCTATTAAACATTTCATAAATGTTTGTTAAAAGATGTAAATATCTTTGATGAATTAGAGAATATAAGAAAAATTAAGTTTTTGCCACAAACTCAGGTTTTCCATATCTCAGGTATCAACAACTCAGTTCCTTTACTGATCATGAGCTTTTCTATGAATAGCTAACCTTGTATTTTGACTTATTTTTAAAAATAAGTTTTGAAAGAAAAATTTTCTATAAACATCATTTAGAAAATATAATATATATGCTTTTAATAGTATATATAGCAGGATGTGTAATATATTACACATCCTGTATTATTATCTATTATTTTGTAGAATACAGGGTGTCCCAATAAACATGGGAATTCAGTGACAAATTTGTTATTGTCTTTGTTATGAATTTGCATTGTAATACCTAATTTCGAAAACCATAATATTATTATATCTGCTAGAGTTTATTTAATGAAAATGGAAAATGGCTGTAAAAATGTGTCTATAATGTCTCCGCAAGATGAACAGTAAAGACGGACCAGTTTACCTTGCTTGTATACTTTAGTTTTCTTGTTTTACTATGTACAGCCGTATGCAGTCAAAACATAAAGAAACAAATTGTAAACATAGCAGACGAAAATCTTACGGATTACAGCTTTCTCCGTTGGTATCACATATACTAAATCAAAGAATTGTTTAAAAAGACGATATCGAATTCGTCACTGAATTCCAAATGTTTATTGGGACACCCTGTATAATGGGAAACCTAGTGTTATTTATCATTCTTTCGTGTTTTTCTATCAAACATCATGTACTCAACAGGTTCTCAGAAACAAAATATATAATATGATTTTTTAAATTCTTTTTATTAGATATTATACACTACAGTGAATCCAAGATATAAGATTACAGAGCAAGAGTTTTTTATAATGTCGTATTCTCAACATATTTAAGATCAAATCATCAAATGCCGCGGAAAAACGAGTTTACTACAGAGCGTCCCATATCATATTAGATTATCTCTAATCTTTAACGACAAAATAAACCCTTAATACTCGAAGAACTTATCATTTTCCGCAAGAAAATTCTTATATAAGCCTTATGTTATTTTTCAAATTGATTTATTCGAATTAAATTTTCTTATTAGTCCCGAAAATCGCAATTTTTAGACCCGTTGACGGTCTAATATGATGTGGGACACCCTGTATATCAATTGCTGTCCTGCTTATTTCATGGATATTAAATATTAATTTACCTTGAATTAAAAATAAAAAGGTGCAGTTTCTTAAGAATTATCAAAAAACTTATGACTCTACAGAGATATTTGGATATATTTTCATGTATCGTGTTCAATCCTCTGAAGCTGTGTACATCTCAGTAGCTTTTTTTTGTGCAGATCAATGATGAAGCATAACAGCTGTAATAAATTTTTAAATAAATTTTTGCAAGAAAACTTTTCTAAAAACCTTTCACATTTTTTGATAAATGATTCATTGTTTTTAAATTTTCTGATTAGTCCCTAAAATCACAATTTTTAGGTATATACGATCTAATATTGTGTGGGACACCCTGTATGTGAGATTGGCTGTATTATAAAAGCATGGAAACCAGCTTTGCTTGGAACCTAATTCTTCTCTATAAAAGTCAAACCAATCAACTCAGGTTTTTTTTTTACCCATTAAATACATTAACATTATAATTTGAAAATATTTGAGAATATATATAAATGCCCCCATTTACATGTTTAAGTTATATAATATATTTGACTGGTTTGGTGACCCAATTCTGCCCAACTAAACTTTCTCAGTACAGGATTGTTAACCTAAGAACAATCCTCATGTTTATGAATTAAAATCGGACATACACACCAACAGACAAACATACAGATATATATGAGAACAGACCTCACTGAAGATTGGTCCATGACAATTGGTCCATGAAACATTGTGTATGAGGATGTTTATCTGTTTTTTTTGATTGAATAATAAATTGATTATGTATATATAAATATATATATGGATTTATAGTATGTATTATAAGTTTAACATTAACTTTTTATTATCTATCTATATATAAAATATAGCTAATCTCTGCTTGTTTGTTTGTTTCATTGGATGTCCGAATATAACTCAAAGATCTGAACCCAAACCTAACCCTAGAGTAAGTATAAAGATCTAAACAAAAACCTAACTCTAGATAAGTATAAGATCTGAACCCAAACCTAAACCTAGAGTAAACATAAAGGTCTAAACAAAAAGCTAACCCTAGAGTAAGTATAAAGATGTAAAGAAAAACCTTAACCTAGAGTAAGTATAAAGATCTAAACAAAAACCTAACCCTAGAGTAAGTATAAAGATCTAACAACCTAACTCTAGCGTAAGTATAAGATCTGTACCAAAACTTACCCCTGGAGTAAGTATAAGATCTGATCCTGAACCTAACCCTAGAGTAATTATGGAAATAACCTGAAACTGTAGTAGGTTTGGTAGATCATAATCCTGACCTAACCCTTTAAAATAATACTAGAAATTAGCCTGAAACTAAAGTAACCATTAGTTTTAACCTAAAGCTTGAGTAAATAAAGACCTTGGGCTCAATTGATTCTTTCATGAAGTTTACAAATTATTCCGGATACCTTCTAGAGTCTTAGAACCCTCCCTCCCCCCTTCTAACAACACAGAAAGTTTAGGGAGAGATGCGTCCCCCTCACCCTCTCAACCACAAACAAGAAAACTTTTAACTTATTCCTCTCAATACTTCAGAAATGTTATTCATTTATGGGAAGTACTGCAGGTGTACATGGAAGAAATATTATCAGTTTTCTTAACAAATATTTCTTTTTTGATAATGTATTACATTTTTCAGGTTGCATGGGGAGGTTCAAGAAACACAAGGATTGGATGATGAAGAATTTCTTAAAAGAACAGAGAATTAGAGTAGATATATATTCATATAAAGGGAATGAAGGGCTTCAAAATCATTATAAACTGCACTTGCTTAAAGGGATTGATGGACGTAATTTTAAGTGAAAGTGACTTCATTTAAAGAGTGCATGTCTAATTCACAACCGACCCTTTAAACCTTTATCTGTGAAACCGCGGAGAAGATATCGGTTCGGTGATTTCATCTAAAAAAGTGTTGAATTCTGTTTATTTCCTTTTTAATGTCTTTAGATCATAAATGCGCAAGTCACAACAACTGAATAAAGTAAATTTTCACCTAGACAATTAGGATATTTTATTCATAATTAACAGACACACCATTCCCCCAATTCTGGGATTTCCAAAGTATGGTCTACTATTTTTTGCCTTTTAAAATTACCAAGACTTCATAGGAATTCTGTCCCAGTTATTCGCTTGGGAATTCAGCTTTGAGTAGAAACTATGCGCTCCATATAAAATTAAAGCCACTTATATTAAAAATGTTAAACCGCGATATAAGAACATTCCCGTGGTTCCAACGAGTTTCATGTCAATAACTTTCAAGAGTCAAAGACGATTTCAATGTCGTCCCTAAATCGCAATTTTTATTGGGTCACCCTGTATTATTTATTGACGGTTATTTTATAACATAGTTAACGCAGGGTAAAGTCAACGAAAACTGAATTACATTTTATAAAATAAATGTGGAGTTGATTTCTGAAGTCTACTTTTTTTTGTAATATACTGATTCAGTGATAGCAAGAAAACTCTTAAAGAGGTAGTCGACTGTTAGGCTCATGTTATGACTTTAAATAGTCATGGCTCATGTTATGACTTTCAATAGTCATGGCTCTTGTTTTGACTTTAATTAGTCTAATGAATACGAGACACAGCACTTGTGCAGTGTAATTAGACCCATTTCTGGTCATTACTGTAAATATTGCCATTTTAACATTGTCCCAACGAAAATCAATACTTTATCCTTCTATTTTCGCATCTCTATTTTTGCATCTCTATTGCAGCAATAAATGTCAGAAAAGTCAATTCAAGAGAATAGATGCAGTATTTTTCTCTCAGAGTTTTGCCTTGTCTCGACCTAATGCAACTCTAAAACAGACTGCTTGCATGCATACAACTATTCAAACAAAATTACCTGTAATTTAAATAAATGTTGTACACAACATTTTCCACAGTAAGACCCTGCCATCTGCATAACATTATTATGTGTATTTTATTGTAATAAAACAATTAGTTTTACTAGTAGCTTTAAAATCAACACATTACTAAATAACGTGTATTAATAAAACAAAATGATAAGAAATTGTTAAAAAAATCATTCAGTAGCTTTTCTATGTAACTGTACACTGTATGTACACTGAACATTTCCTGTGTTCCATGTAGTTGTACACAATTTTAACATATGTTGAGATGAAAATACACGAATTTTTTCACAAAAACTTCGTAGAGGGGGTGGTTAATTTACTTAATTGTCCCAAGGGACGTTAAGTAACTTAACCCTCTTCTGTTTGGGGGAATCATAGGTCGGTAATGTTGGTCAAAATGGGGTAAAATCATAACTTAATTCTAACAATCGTCTTCCTTTTCTATAATTTTATGGGTTGCATGTGACAATTTTGAAGACTTACAGATTATAAGCAATCCAAGATTCCAGGCAACGAAGGAGCTTAACACTTGCCTTAACCTCAAGTTTTCTAATCCTTATAACTTTGTAACCTGGTTTTTTAAACATTTGATATTTAAAACTTTGGCAGTTAGTTTGGTCCAGGATCATTCATAGTATGAAATATAAAAAGTCTACGGTATAAAGGTTGCAAAGATATATTTGAAAAAGACAGTCTGTGGCAAGCGTTAAGATCCTTCAAGCCAGATTTGTTCTACGCACCTTGATCCTGTGGAATAGGTAGAAGACATTAAAGCAATAATTAAGTGTATTTTCTTTCTGTTGCTTGCTATAATCCTATATTAGTTAAAATAGTAAGTTCACTTTTTATGTGAAATAGATCTGTTTACTCTGCACAATTTCATGTTCCTTGGACTATTTACAGTCACAACTTGAGTCTAAAAGGCGTATATACATATTCCAGTGTTTTATGTATATAATATAAATAATAAAATATTAAAATATCCAATCATGATTCAATAAATATTCAATAATTTGTTGGCGGTAGATAAATTGGAAAATTAGAATTCTCAAGTTGAAGAATATTGAATATTGTATTATAATCTAAAGCCTCGATTCAATTTTCAAACTGCAGACGTGTCTCAAGGTTCTTAGCCATGCCCCGGGGATTTAAACCGTTTAAAAAGAGGGGCTGCCTGCATCGCCATACCAAGGTACCCTTAAATCATTATATCATCAATAAAGTGAATGATACCGTCGTTTTGAAAAGTATTTAATTCTGAAAATTTGACCGGGCATTGTTGTTTCTCTAAGAAAAAAACCGCTTTAAAGAGAAACTCCAATTGCAAATAATAAAATTCTCAAAAAGAAACATGGATGAATATCGGATAGTTCATTTATTCCTGATCAAACAAAGGTTTTAAAGGTACTATTGTGAATCCAATTTTCCCTTCTATAAATGAAAGGTCTCTTGAAATTACTCTTACAGTCCCTTTAAACCATTCTCATTCCTTACTCAATCTGTATCCATGATATCAAATACATAACTTTCACTCTGAGCATGCTTAGCAAATCTTTAGACTATTTATAACTATTCTTAATCAATTTTCAATAGATATATTAACAAATGTTACTTAAGCTATCCGAACTTAATTCTTTACACACCTAGTTCAACTCTAATGATCTAATTTCCACTTTTTCCCCATCCATACTTTCTCAATTCAACCATTCTCAATCCATTTCTCCCCATTTCATACTTTCTTATCCCAACCCTTCTCAGTCGATTTCTCCTCATTCATGACTTTCTTTTCTCCCCATCCATATACTTGTCTTAACCCAACCTTTTTTAGTCGATTACTCCTCATTCATGACTTTTTTTTCTCCCCATCCATACTTGTCTTAAACCAACCTTTTTCTGTCGATTTCTCCTCATTCATGACTTTCTTTTCTACCCATCCACACTTGTCTTAACCCAACCTTTTTCAGTCGATTTCTGCTCATTCATGACTTTTTTTCTCCCCATCCATACTTTCTTAATCCATTTCACTCCATCCATACTTTATTAATCCAACCTTTCTCAATCCATTTCACTCCAACCATACTTTCTTACAATCTATCCTTTCTCATTCTATTCTTTCTAAACACATCCTTTCTAAATCAATTCTTTCTCAATCCATCCTTTCTCAATCTATCCTTTCTCAATCTATATTTTTTCAATATATCCTTTCTCAATCTATATTTTTTCAATATATCCTTACTCAATCTATCCTTTCTCAATTTATCCTATCTCAATTTATTCTTTCTCAATCTATATTTTCTCAAACTATCCTTTATCAATTTATCCTGTCTCAAACGATCATTTATCAATCTATCCTTTCTCAATCTATCCTTTATCAATCTATCCTTTCGCAATATATCCTCTCTCAATCTATCCTTTCAATCTATTCTTTCTCAATCTATCCCTTTTCAATCGATCCTATCTCAATTTATCCTTTTTTAAATCCACCCTTTCTCAATCTATCTTCTCTCATCCATCTTTTCTCAAAACATCTTATCTCAATCGATTCTTTCACAAATCACGATCCATCATTTCTCAATCCATCCTTTCCCTGTAATCCATTCTTTTTCAATCCATCATTTCTCAACCTATCCTTTCCATCATCAATATGTCATTTTTACTCCATCCATCCATCGTACACAAATTTATTTTCTGTATCCCTAATTTTTCTATCCATATTGTATTAACAATAAATAAGTCTAACAATCAATTGAACTATTGCTTTTGGGCAGACAATTAAAAGTGATACTATCCTGTTTGAACTATTGTTCATTTGAACTATTGTTCATTTTAATTTTTGTTCATTTGAACTATTATTCATTCGAACTGTTGTTCATTTGAACTATTGTTCATTTGAACTGTTGTTCAATTGAAATGCATGTTGTTCATTTGAACTGCTGCACGTGGTACCACGTGAGTCAAACAACCAATATATAACGAGTTTGTTTCATACTCATTTGAACTATTTTTTGTTTATTTGAACTACTGTTCATTTGAACTATTAACACAACAGTTCAAATGACCAAAAATAGGTTCAAATAAACCAAAAATTGGTTCAAGTAAACAAAAAATTACTTCAAATGAACAAAAAATAGTTCAAATGAACAAAAAATAGTTCAAATGAACAAAAAAAATAGACCAAAGGTTTAAAAAAGTTTTAAATGTTTTTAGGAGTCTAAATGAAATATTGTTCTATATATATAGGAACCAACAAAAATGCCTAAACATATATTTTTTGATTCATTTGAACTAATAGCCGCAGCTATATTTAGTTCAATTGAATCAAATTTGGTTCAAAATGAACAATAGTTCAAATGAACAATAGTTCAAATGAACAATAGTTCAAATGAACAATAGTTCAAATTAACAATAGTCCAAATGAACATTATAGTTCAAATGAACAAGTTCAAATGAACAATAGTTCAAATGAACAATAGTTCAAATGACCAATACTTCAAACGAACAATAGTCCAAACGGTAGTAGTTCACGAACAAATTAATTGATATAGAATTTAGTAAATCTAGTAACTCGACAAAAACTGACACGAAATGACGACATTTAGAGATCTAGAGAGAACTAAATTAGAAGGAGTTGCTGCCTTAAACTTCTTCATAGTTGCATATAGTCCATTTTTATCAGTCTCCCTCTAAAATTAAATTTAATACTAAAAAAATAATGTAGTACCCCAAAAATAAGAAAAAACTCGAACTTGTCGGTAAAAAGAATTTAAATTCCACGTCACTTCCTAATAACCGACAACTATTGTGTACAGAAATATACTGCGACTGACAACCGACTAAGCTATCTAAAGTATCATTTCGTATTTTGTTGGTTTACAGAAGCTTATAAACCGGTAGACACACGTCTGCAGTGTTGGAATTAGTCCGTCTGCAATTTTTGGTTCAATTCTAATTTAGATGCCAAGAATGTAAGAGTATGAGCGCTTTCACTTTCAACTTTTCATTATATTTATTTTTATTTACTCACAGAATTATCTCATATCATTTCACTATGTTTAGACCTATTTTATTCATGTGTTAAACTGAAGCAATTTTTCACAATTATTGTTGTATCATAAAATTGTTTTTTTTTCAGATCTCACATTAAACCATTTCAAAATGAAGTTGTTCTCCATCAAAGGAGTTTTATTACTCTTCTTTATTTCTCAGGTAGGTTTTAATATTTAGAATTAACATTACATTATGTAAAATGTCAATTTAGTTCGCATTTAACCCCCCCCCCCCTATTTTTTTTTTACTTTAGGGGTAGATCTTAAAAGGATAAATTTATTTACTGGTTAAGCACTGTCCCATTATTTTTGTTCATACTAGATTTCATTTTATCGATGGGGGGCATTGGACGGAATATATTGTTATCATTATTTTTTCTACCCGAAACCTGATTATTGTAACATTTGTATGATCAGTTCGGACACTTCATTGTTGTAGTTATAATTTATATTTATTCTGACTCAGAAGGCCGGTAATTTCCTAAGAGAAGGATTGGTCTGTCCTAGATAATAGATAATAGTTTTTATTAAGGTTAGGTTAAGACAAATACTTGGCCGCGCGCTGCGGCTATGTCAGGCTATGGGGTTAAAATCGTATACTAGGATCGACCCCACTCCCAGTCCCACCAGCCTGTCCGAGTCGGGGCGTTCGGCCCAGTTATTTTATGTACATTTTTTTACGAAGAGAGGGGGGGGGGCCAGAAATCTTTCTCTATGATTGAGGCCGGTATGCCTTCCATCAGAACCAAACAAATGGTGAAAACAATTTGAGACCGTTGTCTGGGATATAATCTCATGATCTTGTATTGATAAGTTGAAGTACCTTATGATGTTTAGTGTTTGGTTTCTCGTGTAGCCGTGTGTGAGGAGGATGAGCTGGATGAGGAGGAGGAGGAGGGAGCAGTGGAGGAGGAGGGCGGTGAGCTACCTGTAGAGGAGGAAGAGGCCTCTGACAAAACTACGTCACCTGATGCTGACACGATTATTTTGTTCACCAAACCTCCGGGAACTACTAACTTAGGTAAGAATTTAGGCAAAACAATTCTCAAATTATGTAAGAATTGTAAGTAAAGAAATCTAATTAAAATCACAATTTCCTATGTACACTACTAAACTGAATCAACAAATTGAATTTTAATTTCATGGCTTCTATATATGTTCTTAATTCTTACTTGATAATTGTGCTTTTTTCAGTGGATTGTTTCATTCAAATTCGCCCCAGAAATATTAAAGTTTTCCAAGCAGACTATCGGATTTTAAGTATAAAGTTCCCATGATATGATTGGTTTGGGTAAATGGTTTTGTGGAAAAATAGATTAATCTTGAGATTTAAGGAAAAAGACCAAAAAAGTTTTATAATTAATTTATTATTTTTAACTAATATTGTTTGGGTTCGGACTAGGCAACTTATTTAGGAAAAATAAAAATAAAAATGGTTGTTTTCATTTATTACAATTATTTGTAATCTAAATATTTTTTAGAGTTGCCCGCCGGTCAGATTACGGAATTCCTGGTCGGGTTCACTAACAAGGGAGATCAGGAAATGGTCCTGGACCACGTCGAAGCATCCCTCAGATACCCCATGGACTTCACCTACCACATCCAGAACTTCTCCGCCATTGCCTATAACAAGGTCGTCAAATCTAAGCAGGAGGCGACTGTCGCTTACTCCTTCATTCCTGCCGACGCATTCGCCGGTCGCCCCATCGGTCTTGTGATCAACCTGCAGTACAGAGACAGCTTCGGAAACATGTTCATTGATCCCGTGTTCAATGAGACTGTACAGATTGTTGAGTTTGATGAAGGGTTTGACACTGAGACCTTTTTCATGTATATCACCCTGGGAGGAACTGTTGTTCTTCTGCTTTTTCTCGGCTACAACTATATTGCAGGTTAATATTTTAAAGTTTTTTCATTTTCATCCTATGTCACCCAAGGTTACCCATGGATATCCATTCAGTTCAGCCGTTTGGCCAGCTTTAGCATACATTTAAAAATATAATATATATATTATCAATTTATTATTCAATCAAAAAACAGATACACAATATTTCATACACAATCTTTCATGGACCAATCTTCAGTGAGGTCTGTTCTCGACTCTTTATATATTGATATATAGACATATAGACATATAGACATATAGACATATA
>NW_019398337.1:0-2074 GCF_000591075.1 Eurytemora carolleeae
CCCCCCCATTCCACCATTCTCCTGATTCTTGTTCATATTTATTTAGATTAGAATAGACTCAAGCACTTTTAGAACTGGATCCCTTGATCCATTGATCCATTGATCCCTTGGTTGATTGGAACCATTTTTACTCTGTTTACACTTGCTAAACCTTCCACTTTACTATAGTAGCAGATATAGATGGAATATTTATAAAGAGGAGACAGACATTTCAGTTCAATGTTTAGAAAGAGACAAACATTTCAGTTCAATGTTTAGGAAGAGACAGGCATTTAAGCTCAATGTTTAGAAAGAGACATCAGACATTTCAGTTCAATGTTTAGAAAGAGACAGACATTTCAGTTCAATGTTTAGAAAAAAACAGACATTTTAGTTCATTGTTTAGAAAGAAACAGACATTTCAGTTCAATGTTTAGAATAAGACTGACATTTCAGTTCAATGTTTAGAAAGAACCTAACATTTTATGTTTAAAAGAGACAGACATTTCAGTTCAATATTCAGAAAGAGACAGGCATTAAAGCTCAATGTTTAGAAAGAGACATCAGACATTTAGTTCAATGTTTTAAAAGAGAATAACATTTCAGTTAAAGTTATAAATAAATAGCGATAATTCAGTTTAAAGTATCACGCATAATTGACACTTCAACTAACGTTTAATTAAAGTATTAAGAGAGCTCAACATTTTAGATAAATTTTCTAAAAATAAATTAATTAAGATAAACCCTAAATAAATTAATATCTGAATCACAAACAAGTTCGTCACAAGTTTATTTCCATCATTATGACGGATAAGAGAGAAACCATAAAATCTTCAGATAAAATTAGGAATACAATTTTAAACACTTATTTATAATTGATAAAAATGTTAGTTGAAATTCATAGGGGATGATAGTTCTCTACCTGTGTGCTCAGTTAGCTGTACTGTACACTTACAATTGTTTACTAATATGGATATACTATAGGTTAGGCCATGAATCAACTTATAATAAACAAATATACAGTACGCTCTCGGTATAGTTTAGGGCCTATAATACAATTAGTGAAGGATTAGCGTACATCAGCGTTCTATAACACTAATACACTATAACCTCGTTGTTGAAATTCTTTTATCACAGCTTTGATTGAGTTTTTAGTTTTGATTAAATAGTTTTTTATAAACGTTAAAAATCCTTATCGTAGGCCAAATTAAGTTCTTTATAAATTTTATTATATAACATATTCCTTTATCCGATTCCAATAAGAACTTATCCTCTATCTATCTATCTATATATCTATCTAATTATCTATATTACTTAGACAACTTACTGCATGCAGACTACAATATTTTTTCTATTTAAATACTTGCATTTTTGGCGCATTTTCAATCTCTATTGGAGGATTTTGCCCAGGTATGTACACTTTACAGGGTGATTCATAATGTACTTGACCTAATAAAATAGAAAATAATGAAATTACCAAACTGATAAAAGTAAAAAAAATATTTACATAAAACACCCTAAAACTAAAAAATAATTCGTGAATGCCCACACGAATCGATTGATAAACTTTACGGGTTGAAATATTTTTTCTTTCTGAAACGATATTATTTTGAGACACCCTGTAGACTATTTCGGCATCCCTGAGTTCGGGCCAATTTTCATATCACACAATTCTTCATGCATTTTAGGGTTAAGGGGAGAATTAGAATTTTGCAAAAATGTTAAAAATACAAATTTTCAAATCACTCCTTAGCAGCGGTTTAGGGGCTCACGAATAAGTAAAGATCTTTTTTCTTTTCTTAGATTCAGAGAATNACTTTCCGTCTCTTTACTTCTTTATTTACTTTACTTCATCCGACCCTTATCTTTACTTCCTTTTTACCTCACTTCCGTCTATCATTATCTACACTTCCTTTTTATTTATTTTCCTCCAACCCTTTTTGGTTACTTCTTTTTAACTTTACTTCCTCCGTTATTCACTTTACTTCCTCTTTTCCCTATCTTAACTTCCTCTTTCATTTTCTTATCCTTGCTCCCCTTTTCTACTTCAATGGGAATGATTGTATATTTTTTCTACTAAAAAGTCGGGGGGGGG
>NW_019398337.1:2146-5323 GCF_000591075.1 Eurytemora carolleeae
GGGGGGGGGGGGTCTGCATCACCCCCTCCCTCCCCATCCATTTACTTTTCTTTTCCCAGTAAGTTGTATTCCATGTCATAATTTCTTCCTCAAAAGCCTCATAAATAAAAAAACAAAAATTTGGCAAATTTTACTGATTTTATTGGTGGATTTCATATACTTTTAAATCAAACTTTTAAAAATTTTTACTTTCCATGTAGTCATGCGATATCCTCCGATTTAGGGCCAATTGCTTCGGCCGCTTTGACGTTTAATATTAAAAAAATCAACATACAAGGCATATGCATAGATAATGGTAAAAATAATAAGAAAAAAATCTCTCTGAAAAAATATGAACGCAATTAAAGTGTGAGCTGAATCTTAAACAAAGTTTTGATTTTCCAATCAGAGGCTTTCAATTAGGTCGGAAATGAATTGAATCAGAAGTAAAACCTTAAAAGTTTTTAACATTGTTTGAGAAAATTAAGTTTCATTATCGGAAATATGTGAAAATGCCGAGATCTGAAAACACTTAACAATACAAAAACAAGTTAATTAAAAGTAAAATAATAATGGTTTTCAGTTGATCAAGTTTGTGTACAAACAATTATAGAATAATTTGATAAAATTTGTGCTATTAATTTTTAATGTTAATTTTTATTTTAGTTCGCCAAAAACTCAAAAAGGCTAAATTTGAATACATACTAATTCTTTCCTGATTCGTACATTCGTTTAAAATTTCATGATTTTGCATAATATCAAAGAAAATAGCAAAATGAAACAAAATCATGATTACGTCAGTCATTTTCAAACGACCAATTACTCTGCGCACATTTAAACTTTAATTTTAGGAAACTTATTAAAATATCTGTCAGAACTTTTCTAACAACTATTTTTACAGAAAAAGGGATCAACCCCCCCCCTTCTTTCTTGTTACCCCACCCAACCCTAAGTTTAACCCCTGCCAAAAAACTGTGAATATTGAAATGAATCAGGTGCCCCTTGTAATCTTCGGAGAAGGAATCATTTAAATGTAATCCATGCACTAAAGGTCAAGTGAAATGTTAAGTGATTTTAAGAAAATTCCTGGCTGCGCGCCAAAAATCATCTCTCGGGCCGGAATTAAGGCAAAAAGTGCAATTTCATTGTTGTATATAGGCCTTCCCCCCCCCCCTCCCCCATTTACTTCTCAAACAGGAGAAGGGGGGGGGGGTAATAAAAAAACATATTACTTAGACAACTTACTGCATGCAGACTACAATATTTTTTCTATTTAAATACTTGCATTTTTGGCGCATTTTCAATCTCTATTGGAGGATTTTGCCCAGGTATGTACACTTTACAGGGTGATTCATAATGTACTTGACCTAATAAAATAGAAAATAATGAAATTACCAAACTGATAAAAGTAAAAAAAATATTTACATAAAACACCCTAAAACTAAAAAATAATTCGTGAATGCCCACACGAATCGATTGATAAACTTTACGGGTTGAAATATTTTTTCTTTCTGAAACGATATTATTTTGAGACACCCTGTAGACTATTTCGGCATCCCTGAGTTCGGGCCAATTTTCATATCACACAATTCTTCATGCATTTTAGGGTTAAGGGGAGAATTAGAATTTTGCAAAAATGTTAAAAATACAAATTTTCAAATCACTCCTTAGCAGCGGTTTAGGGGCTCACGAATAAGTAAAGATCTTTTTTCTTTTCTTAGATTCAGAGAATAGGAGGAACTTTAAGGGAGGCGAGGTTTAAGACATTTTCTTTCTTTTTCTTTATTTTCAAACTTATTGTAGATCTGATCACGTGCAATGTTGAATAAAAACAAACAAACAATCAAGGAGAAACTATAACCTTCTGCAGTACATAAAAAATGATGCAGTACATAAACATTCTACAGTACATAAACATTCTATAGAACGTAAACATTCTACAGTACATTAACATTCTGCAGTACATAAATATTCTACAGTACACTAGTATACATACTCAGCAGTAAATACACATTATCCAGTACATATACGTATATAATACCATGAAAAACATGTAAAGCAATTAGAATCCGTATTTTCTATTCTTCTATGCATCTACTTATCTATTAATCTATCAATATTTCTATCTGTCTATCTATCTATCTATATTGCCATCTGTCTTTCTATGCATCTACATAAAATCTATCTATTTCTTTATAACTCTGTTTTTTCTATCTATCTAATTATCTGGATGTTTCTGTTCCTTATTTTCTTTATCCTAAATAGCATCGTCTGCTGGGTAGATACAGGGCTTGTCTATCTCTTCCATATATCAATCTATCTATCTATCTATTCATCCAATCCATACCATCTATCAAACTATCTTTCTATTGAAATTTATTTAATATTAGCTTCAAACAAAAAAGTGATATAAATATCTAAAACAAATATATTTATAATACATTTTTAATATTCTAATTAAGTGAATATCGTAATGCAGTCTAACATTTGATATTTCGCCTAAATTTTTTAATATGTATATATTTTTATAAGTATATATATATATATATATAATCACATAAAACACACACCCTATGTCTGGTCTATTTCTTGAAATACATAAATATGAAAAATTCTCCCAATTATAAAGGGTTGTGGTAAAGGGAGACCCCGTTGACCCCAAGGAGATTGCAATTATAATATTTGTTTATTTAGTTTTTAAAAAAATATTTTTTATTTTATATAAAATTAATTCAGCCATCTCTATAACATTTTACATATTACACTGCTATTTTCAAATATTCAATTAAAACTTGTAGCCCATGCAATGATTCTAGTTTAAGAATTGCACCATCCCGAACCCCAGATGCGCGTTCATGGGGGTTGGGGTACATTACATACACAAGGATACAGTTTACATGTACATTACACAATATACATTGTACATTATACAAGAATACAGTTTACATGTACATAATACAATGATACAGTATACAATATACATGTACAATGTACATTGTACATAATCCAAGAACACAGTTTAAATGTACATAATACAGTTTAAATGTACTTTGCATTACATTCCCCTATTTAACACTATTCTTTTCTCTTAATCCCTCCTTTGCTTCCCCATTTTACTCCGTCCTTTTCTTCCCCCTCCCCCCCCCGTCTCACCCCTCCTCTTTCTCCCCGTCACACCACTGCCCCCTCCCCTTCTCC
>NW_019398337.1:5928-8778 GCF_000591075.1 Eurytemora carolleeae
GGGGAGGGGAGATTTTACGTCCCGTTCCTAAGTACCGAACCCAATTCAATCCTCTTAAATTCCGACAAATCGAAGTTCATAAATCTGTTTTAATTTTTTCCACATTTCCAGTTTTATTTCTGGAGATTTCTGGAGATTTGATCACTTTTTTCTTTAAATTCATTTAAATATAATAGAAATTTTACCATGTCTTTGTAAAGTAAAGTGCAGCAGGGTATAGGCTGAAACCTAAGCACTTGAGGGGTTGATCGAGACAGACTGAGACATGTGACATTGATAGTGCACTGCCATTGGTGGAAATGCTGGTCACGTGATACAGACGTTTCAATTATATTATCAATTTTATCGATTAAAAATGAAAAATTATTAAATTCAAATTACAATAATAGCAAACCAAAGCTATTCAGGCTCCTTTGGGTTATTGCAGTTTTCAGATTGGTTTGGTATTTGCAAAAATGATCTGTTTAAAACTTAGATTCGTGTACCAAATCTCATATAAAAAGGGTTTGGTATAACTTTGACACAATTTTATGCCAATTTCTGGAGACAGGTACATCAGGTAGAACTCTTATAGGTCTCGATCAACTCCTAAAGTGCTTAAGTTCCAGCATATCCAATACCCCCTTTCATTTTTCCTTAACAGTCCCTTTAAGGTGACCATAAACACCATAAAAATGGGTAATCTAATAATAAAGAAAGTGCATTCTTACCACAAATTTAAAGTTCTCTAATTTCTATATCTTATCAACCTGATGTTTTGTAAACCTTCGATATTTCAAACTTAGCTTATTTGATCTAATAGAATTCATAGTTTGAGATATCTAAGGTCTGCTACATTGGATTGCGAAAAGATACATGGATTCAAAAATCAGAGTTTGTGGCAAAAATCAATTCCTTTCTCTAATGTTGTATGTTTCTATAAACCCAGTACTTGTATATTTACGTGATTCCAGTATAAAATTAGCATATTAAAGTAGACGCTACAAGAGTTCAGTAATATAGCATTATTTCTTTGAAAATACAACTTTAATAGCTTAATGTGTGCTACGGTTAGATATTAAAGATATTACTATACTTACCACCCCCACCATACCATACCATACCATACCATACCATACCATACCATACCATACCATACCATACCATACCATACCATACCATACCATACCAAATCATACCATTGTTTACATTTTATTGAATTATGTTTTGTATGGAGGACCGTAAATCTTGTCTGTCAGCTGAATATTAAAGGGTTTAATGATAAATGTTTATTGCTCTTTAATTTCAAAATAAACCAGGAACCCTTTAAGGAGCATTTCAACAAATAATATTAAGTAAATTTTTCCCATTTTTTCCCACAAACCATTTTTATTTCTTCTGAATTCAAAACAGCAGTTTTAGAAAAATAATTTTTTTGAAATTTATGTTTTTATCCCTTCCCTCGATTTCCCCCATTCTACTTCATGAAGATTTATCTACAACTTTTAATCTTTTAAACATAGGTCGTACAAACTTAGAAACTTTTAATGTTTTTTTAATTCTTTTTCTTTTTCGCTTATTTCTCTGTCTCCCAAGTTAAAAATCCCTCTAACCCCCATCCTTCCTATTCCTTCCCCTACCCTCTTCCTTTACACCCATTCCCTATTTAGTCCTAAGGGAACAGATTGGGTTTCAATTAAGTAATTTTTGCTAAAAATGTCAGTATCCATTTCACTTTTTCTCATCTAAGAAGACGGAATTTATATGCATAATTTTAATCTAAGCATTGTGAGAGGTTTAATTAAATTCTATCTATCTATCTATCTATCTATCTATCTATCTATCTATCTATCTATCTATCTATCTATCTATCTATCTATCTATCTAGGTACTTATCTATCTATCTATATGAACTACCTTAATTTAAACATTTTGATGAACCCCAGGCTGAACACATCATTTTATGGAAGTTCCTTTTTTTATATTCCTTGGATAAACCAATTTTGTTTGTAATTCTTCTATAATCTCTCTATCAGCCGTATTTTATATTTTTTTCCTTTTTATTTTTACGCTTTCGTCTTATCTATCTTTATTTATATTTTTATATATCAATCTGTCTGTTTATTTAATTGTTTATCTATCTGTTTATCTATCTGTTTATCCATCTGTTTTTCTGTCTGTTTATCTACCTGTTTATCTATTTGTTTATCTATCTGTTCATCTTTCTGTTTATCTATTGTTTTCTGTCTGTTTATCTACCTGTTTATCTATTTGTTTATCTATCTGTTTATCTATCTGTTTTTCTGTCTGTTTATTTACCTGTTTATCTATTTGTTTATCTATCTGTATATCTATCTGTTTATCTATCTGTTTATCTTTCTGTTTATCTATTTGTTTATCTATCTGTTTATCTGTCTTTTTATCTGTCTGTTTTTCTATCTGTTTATCAATCTGTTTATCTGTCTGGTTTTCTGTCTGTTTATTTACCTGTTTATCTATTTGTTTATCTATGTGTTTATCTACCTGTTTATCTATCTGTTTATCTATCTGTTTATCTATCTGTTTATCTACCTGTTTATCTGTCTGTTTATCTATCTGTTTATCTGTCTCTTTATCTGTCTGTTTATCTATCTGTTTATCTATCGATCTGTGGATTGAATGATAGGCAGATAAATAAGAAAAGATCTTGAATATTATTCTATGAAAAGAATTTAAAGAAATCACATATCACCCCTCTACTACCCTCTTAAACTTACTAGTCGTGCTCACAGTCATACCATACCATATAATACCATACCATACCATACCATACCATACCATACCATACCATACCATACCATACCATACCATACCATACCATACCATACCATA
>NW_019398337.1:9483-13891 GCF_000591075.1 Eurytemora carolleeae
TCTTCTAAATTAATTGTAAACATGTTCTCTGGGGGAATCAAAACAGATATTCGCATTAAAATGTTTTCTAACACCACGGACTTCACATTGTTCTTCTGTCTGGACGCGCAGCAGAATTTTTAGTGGATGTTCTAGAAGTTTCATAAATTTTCTGAATATTTTAAAAACTGCAATACTATGTAGACCCGCTATAAAACAATCAGTTAGTTTTATCCTAATACTTCTTCATTTCTTGACATTAATAAAAACAAAAATGTTGGATTTAAAATTTTAAAAAACTTTTCATATAATAGTTCTTCTTCTTCCCACCCTTTTTCACTCCTCGCTCAAAAATTGAAATTCGATCTCCTGGTATTTTATTGTGGAGAGAGAAGCCTGTGGTGTTTCTGGGGTTTTGAAGGCTAATAAATAGACTTGATATATATACTTCTCATGGGGATTTAAATGGACGTTCTTGTAAAAGTCGGAAAAGACGAATTTTCAAGATTTGTTGAAAATCAGCAAAAATTATAACCCCCAATGACTTAATTTTTTTAAGATGATTAAAAAAGAAATATTTTGATATTTCGGCGCCGACTTGTAGAATCCTTGTCTAGTGTAGTTTTGACTAGGGGGAAATCATAAAGATTAGACACTTAGACCTTTTCACGCGGACCTAAACAGATTTTGAGTAACTCAGTTAATATACAACATTTTTCATTTAAAACAATGCCGGGGTCTTGGCTCCGACAGGAGCGTCAAACTTGAAGAAGAAAAGGAGAACATTTTCCAAATCATTTTCATCGATTTATCATGTTTTTAAACTTTTAATGCTTTTCCTCCCCCTTTCCCTCTTCTAAATCATTTATCCTTTCCCTACTTTATTCAGTACCTCCTAGCTAGATACAGACATATATTTAGTTAAACATGAAGCGAGATACAGATATATATTAAGTTAAACATGAAGCTAGATACAGAAATATATTTAGTTAAGCATGAAGCTAAATACAGACATATATTTAGTGAAACATGAAGCTAGATACAGATACATGTTTAGTTAAACATAAAGCTAGATATAGACATATATTTAGTTAAACATGAAGCTAGATACAGACATATATTTAGTTAAACATGAAGCTAGCTATAGACATATATCTAGTTAAACATGAAGCTGAATACAGACATATATTTAGTTAAACATGAAGCTAGATACAGACATATATCTAGTTAAACATGAAGCTAGATATAGACATATATCTAGTTAAACATGAAGCTAGATACAGACATATATTTAGTTAAACATGAAGCTGGATACAGACATATATTTAGGGGTGAGATTTATTTACTTTTGGTTTATTTATGTTGGTCCAAGTTTTCCCGCATTTTCCTACAATAAAAACTAAATGTCGGGAAAGTTCGCAAAACTTTCCTAGTTCGCCTTTTATTGCTTGTTTAAAAGGTCACTGGAATGAAGATCATCTTAAACTAGTATAGAAAGATTTAGATTAATTCGGTGAATTAAATTTTTTTTTTTTCAAAATTGAGAATATATAGTTGTTATTGACAAAATATAATAATTGTTGTGTCCTGATGTAAAATGAATTTCCAGTTGTGAACTCTATTTTCAAGTTAGAATATTCGCGTGCTAATATCATAAATGATAAACGAAGGGTATACTTCCCTCCTTTTTGCAGTATCTCACTAGGTTTTCGCGGATTTAATGAAATATTTTCGAAAAATAAAAAAAATTGAGAATTAAAAAAATTGTTATAGATGTCAACCCTTTAAAAAGTAGAATAATTCTATTTTTATCGAAATTTGTTTCGTTCCAACCCTAGGATGAGTTTAAAGGCCCTCTCACGCCAGAATGAGAACTTTTCCACACGAAATTTCAGGGAGTTTTCTTTTCACAAAAAATGTTCAAAATAAAAAGTCAGAAAATTTTAAAAGAGAAAATTTGTTCTCCATTTATTTTGTATTTTTGTTAATTAGGAGAATATAGTATTTTTATAGATTATATGAAAGAAATGAATAGAACAAAAAGTAATTATTTCAAAAAGATAATGCAGTTATTTTTGTAATTTGGGGAGATACAGGGGGGGAGGGGTCAATTGGAAACCACCCTCAAGAATGATAATTGTAAGCACCCCGCTTTAAACTCCTTAAATCTTTTGACCTTTTGGCGAAAATTTTAGCTTTTCAAATTTACCCACTCTCACACACATACCAACAAGTACGCATCTCTGTAACGCTCCAGTTTTTTAAAATTCAGTCTTCGCTACTTGCCACGTAAAGTTGCACCCATATCCTTGTTTATTCTCGATATTAACTACTGGCTCTAAGCTTTAATAAGTCAATAAAATCAAACTCTCTTCTAAGGATTTGCTGCTAGCTCGAAATTCTAGCTTATATTGAACTATTAAACTGTTGTTACAGCCTAGAACTACAGTATAGGCATCTTTATGCTGTATACCTAATACCTAATACTTACATATACCTCAACTATAGTTTTAAAGGCAGTGTTAAAAAATGTTGATAGAAACGCTCTTGATCTTTTGTCCTGGTTCTCAATGCTTTTAAATAGACCTTGCATTTGAACGACACAAATAGTTTAAAATGCCGCAGGATAAATTGTTAAAATATGCATCCACACTTTCCTGCAAAGATACAATAAGTTCTAACATAATTTGTACGTACTTTCTCATTTTTTGCGGATTTTCTTCCCCAATATGTTTTTACGTTACTAGAAATTCAAGGCGCTTCGCGCCCTTCTTTCTAGCCTTAGAGGGCGCTTCGCACCCAACTTCTAAATTAATTGTAAACATGTTCTCTTTGTGTACATCGTAAAACTAAACAAAAATAATTTGCGGATTTTTACAAAAAATTTCGCGGATTTTCAAAATTTTAAAAAATTTAATATAGATATAATTATATCTCTATAAAAGTATTTAAAGCAGTATAGAGATAATATATCTCTATAAGAGTATTTAGAGCAGTATAGAGATAATTGGATCTCTATACGAGTATTTAGAGAAGTATACAGAAAATTATATCTTTTAAAGGAGTATTTATAAATAGAGCAGTATAAAGATAATGATATATCTTATTAGAGTATTTATAAATAGGGAAGTATAGAGATAGTCATATCTCGAATAAGAGTTTTTTTGTAGATGTTCATTCTGAGTTTTAACCTTTGAGATATTACTTTATCTTTCCAAGCAAATAAACAATAAATACATTTTCTGCATTACCAATCGTGAAAGCAAAAGACAAAAATTTGTTGAAATTTGTTTCTTGGAAAAGAAAATGAGGAAAACTTAAAGAAATATTAATGAGCTGTATCCGGGTTTGGTTTTAGATCCGGATCCATTGTTTTTACAGGACGGATCCAAGATCCGGATCCGGATCATTTCTTTTCATTTTTTCCCTTTACATAAATTTATTCATTCAAATTAGTTTTCAATTTATTCTTCTTCTTATTACTATCTTTCTAGCTAACTTTATATCTATCTTTTTACATCTTTCTCTATCTATCTATCTATCTATCTATCTATCTAAATATCAATCTATCTATCTATCAATCTTTTCTCTATTTATCTATTTATTTTCTATATCTATCTATTTATCTATCTGTATATCTGCATATCTATCTATCTATTTGACCATCATTTTTACTACTGAACATAGATAAGACCTTCAATTTGTCCGAGTAGTAAAAAAGTTTTTAAAAAAACTGTAAATCTCGAGAAAAGTGCATTCGGCGATTTTTCAAAATTTCAACAATTCTGCCGCCGCACCGTTAAGTTTCACTCACCTTTTTGCTACAGTATTTTTATTTAAATTGGAATTATTTCTTCAGTTTTTCCCAAAAATACATTTTTGGCATTTTATATCTAAGAGCTCACTCATCCGACGGTTTCACTTAAGTTATATATTATTCATAAACTTCCTTTTTTCCCCTGATTCTATATATATATATATAGCTCATATTTGGTGACTTTTTACCGACGCATTTTTAATAATAAATTATTTAACAATTGCAGGTATGTTACTTACAGTACATGTACATTTCAACAAGTTGGAAGAAAAAGAAGTTGAAAAAATGAGACTAAATTGAGATATGCTATAAGAACTAAGTTTGAAAGAGTCGAGTCTAATTTTAAACCAGTCAATCCCTTCAACAATATTCTTAAAATCGGGTCTAACTTAGAACATCAGAGTTTAGAATTTAGACTCGAGACTAGGATTTTATAAAACTAGTCTTAAACATTTGTGTTTTTCTTGAGAAATCCCGAAAATTCATAAATATTTCAGGGTCATTAAAATGCAGAATTTATCGAGGGTGTACAGTTAACCTTTATACATAGATACTACTGTGGAGGGATTACAGTGCTCGGAGGATATGAAGGAGGGAGGTGAGGGAGGGGGG
>NW_019398337.1:13993-20542 GCF_000591075.1 Eurytemora carolleeae
GGGGGGGGGGGGAGTTGCAACTTTAATTTAAGTTTCAATTTATTTAGTTTTACTATCATGACGATCGATACCCCATCCCCTCCCCTCCCTCTCTCATCCCTCCCAAATGCCGAGCTGTGTAAAGCCAATTTTTTTACATAAACTTTGAGTTTAACATACAAACGAGGAAATAACGGATATTTTTCGTTGTGGTCACTTTCCCATACAAACAAAATGAAATCTTTGTTTTTCAAATTTATTTCAGTAATTCGAGTTAAATTTGCCGCATTTTATATTCTTTGCATATATTTAACTTTATTGAGTGCGCAGAACACAAATGCTGCTTTATGAGACGGTTTTGGGAAAGTTTTCTTGCAGGTTTTTATATTTTCTTAAATTTTTTAACCCCCCCCCCCCCNATTTTTTTAGAGGTCTCTAATCGAATATCATTTCCCATACGTATTTCTTGAAAATTGTTTTTTTTGAGAATATGCATTTTTTTGGGAAATGGTTCTGATGTGATTTATCGATGCTAGGTTAGAATTAGGTTCCGAACTGTTACTTGAGGAGCATGAGTTTTGTATAATACTGTTTACGATCTCCTCGCCACAACATTAAACTTCTTTATTTCCAACCTTACTCAACAAAACATTCATACTTTTATGCGATGAGAGAATTCAAATGAGCTTTATATTAAAGGGAGTGACCGCCATTGTTTGGTGATTGAACTGAGTATATAGTATTGTGGACAAATATTTAGGATTCATTTGAGACATATTAAACATTACTACGACGTATATTTACTGAGTTAGAGCGCAAAGTCGACGTTCAAAATCATGAATTTGGGTGGGTACGTTTTCAGAATCGGTTTTTTTCAATTATTAAATAACGAAGACAAAAAATGAAAACAAAATTCTACAGTAAACTAATTTGTTGTTTAGGAACAGGTTAAGAAAATAAAAATTAACTCTTATCATCGAAAATAAGTAATCTTATTCAATTATCAGTTTCTATAATCTCTCATTATTCACAAAGATTTTTCACAGATATTCTGGAATTATTATTGAAAAGACGACACTTAAAGAATTTGTAGAAATCTGCGAACAAATTCATAAGAAATTCAAATTAGAAATTCAATAAAATGATCTAAATAGTTTACTTCATAATTTTTACTTTATTTTTCGTCTTCGTTATTTAATAATTAAAAAAAAAACGTTTTATGAATCCTAAATAGTTATCTACAATACTGCATACTCAGTTCAACATACATTGCCGGTCACTCCCTTTATTAGTAATGCAACTTTTGCGGAATTCGACTTATTGTCTTATAAACAGCCCCTACTTTGTATTATTATAACATTGGAAAGCAAGAATTGAGAATTCTTTGAAGAAAATGTCGCAATTTAATTTAAAATCCTGGAATTTTGCCGCGGTAATTTGTCGATTTTTTGGCGCGTTTCCGCACCAGAGCTAATCATACAATGAAAAGGTAATTTTAGGGGAATGTGACACCACTAATTTTCCCCTAAGACAAGGTCCAGGGGAAATCTTTAATCCGTAAATTTAGTGGGGGAAATATTGTTTCGCATAAAACAGAAATAAAATTCCTGCTTCACAGGACCCGAAACAAGCCTTTCATTTTAAAAAGAAATTAAGGCGGAAAGAGATGGAAAGAAAAAACCATTACCCGCCCCCCCCCCCTCCACCTGAAAAAGATAGTACATCTGTGTTTCAACTTTGATTTCCAGTAAGTCTAGCTGGGGAAAATAGTCCAGCTGAGGAAACTAGTCTAGCTGGGGAAACTAGTCTAGCTGGGGAGACTAGTATAGCTGGGGAAACTAATCTAGCTGGGGAAACTATTCTAGCTGGGGAAACTAGTCTATCCTGGGGAAACTAGTCTAGCTAGAGAAACTAGTCTAGCTGGGGAAACTAGTCTAGCTGGGGAAATTTGCAATTTTAATCATATTTAACCTTTGCCAGTTTCTATTTAGACATGTTTACCCTTTTTTCTGCATATTATTCTGCAGATTTTTGACAAATTTATATTCGCAAGGGAACCCCAGCTCAACATACTGCAAAAATACATTTGGCAGTATTTTGTTTGAAAGTTTTGAATATTATCTTATTTTGAATTTGTATTTTAATATTTTAATGTGATTTCTCATTAGTTCTTGAAGTTCATGTGACAACGGAAACACCAAAAGTAGAAAATTTCAATACTGGCGAAATCAGAATGCTGGGGGGTGGGGGGATTAAACGAAATTATTTTTAATATTTATCGGTCGGTTAATGGTTTTATTTTTTTTTGTAAATCAAGAAGTACAAAAATGATGATATCATTAAAAATCTTCATTAATTAAGTTTTGTTTTTGAATCTGAGTTTTTAGCCTCCTCTCTTTTCTCAAAAATGTCGGGCTATCAACCCCCTCAACTTATAATTTCCCCTGGCACAATATAAATCACACTTCACACACACTCACACTTTACACTCAACATGCACTCTACCCCCCCCTAACCTTCTCATTCCCATCTTGTATTGTTTATGTTCCTCCTTGTAGACCGCCAGAAAAAGAGAACCTGTAAATCATTTTAAATAATCTGTTTGTTTTAATTATATGACAAATATTATTTGTTACCTACAGTGCCCAGGCTACTAGGGTTAAGCTGGGATGTTATCTATCTATCTATCTTTTAAATTCTATCAGCTCTTTAAACTTTTTAATGCACGTCACTCGTTCTTTTACAAACAAAAAAATTCCAATTGTTAAAAAAATATTACGTTATAGAAAAGAATTGAGTCTTTACCACAAACTCTGATTTTCTAATCCCTATATCTTTACAACACAATGTTATAGACCTTAGACATTTCAAACTATGAATTCTATGTAAGTTTGAAACATCAATGGTTTACACCATCAGTTTGCAAAGGTATAGGAACTAGGAAATTTGAGTTTGTGGCAAAGACTCAATTCCTTTTAACTGTGGTGTAAGGATACATTTGCATAAGACCAGATATTGGGGAAAACTGCTGCTGTATTTTTTCAGCTTATGATCCTTATGTTTTAACTTAGAATGTTAGGAAACCTATATTTTATGAATTTTTAAATTATATTGTTTTTAATAGTGCATTTTTTGCTTACACAGAAATGTCCATTTATTCCAATCTTATTTTAATTGGGTTGGCTAAGGAGGAAATACATGCAAAATGAATATATTTATATTTAATATTCATGATTTAAAAAAATAGATACCTTAAAAAGAAAAAAGAAAACTTCAGGATATGTCGTAATACCGCTGGTTTTACTCCGTAGGGACGATTTTTCTCCCGACCCGTCCCTACCTCCCTCCTTGCTAACCTGGAGATCCGGCCCTGTCAGCCCAGGTTCACGGAGCCGGTCCGCCACCAGCCCCCGACCCGGCACGGACTCACGGACTTAACTTTTCCCCTTTCAGTTAGTGGTCTATCCTCGAAGCCTTGCGGTTGTTCGGAATCAAGAATAAATACTTATAAAATAAGAAATTAAACAATTTCGTTCTTGTTTTAAGAAACCAGTTAAAAGCCACAGTTCTGGCTCAAATGTTATAATTCTAAACACCTGAAAAAAGTTAAAAAAGTGGTTTGAAAAAGTGAAGTGTTTAATGGATAATATTTCCCCTAAATATGTTGACAACTAAACATTCTAGATAATGATGATGCAGGTAATGATAAAAGCTTTTGAATTTTTTTAAAATTTTTATTTCGGTTTGTTTTTATCTGAAGTTTAAAACTAGGATTAGCAATAAACATGACCTTTTTGTTTTTTTTTATTTTCTTTCTTTATCATATAGCTTTCAACCTTTTTTTGATTTCTTCTTTTTTTGTCACTTAAAAGTTTCTGAACTTTCTTTTTAATTTTTTTTGTTACACTTATTACATTCAAAATAAAAACATACTTATATTCAAGATATAAAATAGATCTTTTATGTTACACCAATTACATGATTCAAAATATACCAACACTTTTAAGATTTAATCAAGGTTTAAATCTGTTTTTTAATCACACCCTTATTTTGCTATCCCAACTTTTATCTGAATTTTTTTACCCTTGTAAGAAAGAAATAAAAAAACGTGTAAATTTATCAGAAATGAAATCATTATTATCTTTTTATTTTGATTTTGCAAAGGAATGAGTTTTTGCCACAAACAATGATTTTATAATTCGTATATTTTTGCAACCCTATGTCGTAAATCTTAGATATTTCAAACTATGAATTCTGATATACCAAGTAATCTAAGTTTGAAATATCACAGGCTGAAAAACATCAGGTTGCAAAGATATACGAATCAGAAAATCATAGTTTGTGGCAAAGACTCATTTCCTTTGACCTGAAGTTTTTTACTAAGCAAAAAAACTGACATTTTAAGGTATACGAATAAAATCTTTTTAAACCCATTTTTATCTTTTTTGTTGATTTGCCGACTTTTTTTACCTGAAGGATTTTTCCATGAATGAAAATAAACCAAAACATTGGATATTCAAAACAAGAATCACTTCTTTTCTACTCATCATTATATTTTTTGTGTTGCGCAAATTTTAACCTGAAATTGACAGACAGGCTGTTGGCCGCTGTTAGATTAGGTGAATCAGTGTCGAACTAATTTTGACAGCCGAGAATGGATTATCTTTGAACATCTTTACAAATTTACTTTTTAAATATTCATTTTTCTAGATAGCGTCCAGTCACCTATTCTAGTTGATTTTCTCTTTTCATTTTTAGAATTATTTTTTTAAGTTTTGGGAAGGAACTGAGTTTTTGCCAACAAATAAAATTTTGTACTCCTCAAGTCCTTGCAACCTGATGGTGCAAACCTTCGATAATTCAAACTGTGACTATTTGATCTAACAAAATCCAAAGGTTCGAAATTTTAAAGGTTTATGACATTCGGCTGCAAAAATATAGGGGGAAAAAAATTAGTTTTTTGGCTTTCTTCTTATCATAGCTTGATTGGGTGGTTTTTTTCAAAATATTTCAATTGTATAAAGAGTGCAACTGCAAACCTGTTATATTTAATTGGCTTCTGATTTTTTTTTTGATATTCATTAAAAGAAATTTTTTCATTTTCAAAAATCGGTATGATGTATGTTTTCTTTTCATTTAGGCTTCTTAGATTGGTGTAATAAATAACTTTAACACGTGAATACTTTATACTTACAAATTGTTTTTTTTTCAGTGGAAAAATAAATGATATTTTTTTCTTTTTAAAAGGGATGTAAGCGGAATTTGAAGTGACAAGTGAACGTCCATATATGCAAAGATGTCCACGCCTGATTCACTCTGGTACCCTTGATTCACTACGCGGTACCATTGATTCACTACGCGGTTCCCTTGAAACCTTTAATTCATAGAAAATGTGTAATATATTTTTTCCTACAATAAATGTGCGCAAGTCGCAAATTGTAAAGAAAATTAGCAGTATAAAAAAATTTCTCAGGCATTGCTAGGTCGCTTGAAGTTACGCGTACACTCTCTTTAATCAATAAAAAATGTTACTTTAGCTAGTTTTAATTTTTTTCTTCTTAATTCAGGAACTCCCTATTGAACAGCTGGGCGGGGGTGGAGTACCTCCCGGACACGCACTAGACCTCAAAGAAGAGGTTGGCGTGGAACATAAACATTGGGACAACGAGTTAAAACCTTGGGACACTAAAATTCTCTCCCCGCCGGATTGTGGTCCCCGCCACCAATGGGGCGGTTTACACCCTGATGAATATGGCGATGAACGCCGTGTGAAGTTAGAGAACGGGCACAGGGTCCGGGAGTACTTGGACCCTGAAGATTATGGACCGCCTTATAACGGACCTCAAACCTCTCCTTTTCCCGAGGGCCCGCCCACTCCCCTTGACTTCACTCCTGATATGATGCACAAGGGTGGGGAAGGGGCGGGAAACGCCTCTAAGAAAAGTACATCCCGCCGTAACGCCTGGGGAAATCTCTCCTACGCCGATCTGATCACCCAGGCGATCCTCTCCTCCCCAGAGAAGAGGTTAACGTTGAGCCAGGTCTACGACTGGATGGTTCAGAATATACCCTACTTCAAGGATAAAGGAGATAGTAATAGTTCAGCAGGATGGAAGGTAGCATTCATTTTTATAATTTTTTTACAATCTATACTTTTTAGGATTAAATATCACTCCGTTCGGCAGTTCTGTCAATCCTGCATAAAATGCAACATGTTTATTTTTGGACACATGTTGACAAATATAGAATGACAATAGGATATATTTTTATAACTATAATGCGATTAATTGTTTAAATTTTGTATCGTTTTTTTGTTTTCATCTTTTCTATCTGGTTTCCTTTCCGAAGCTAGTTCTAAAATGTCTCTGATTTTTGTAAATTTTTGTTTAATTATAACATTTGTCTGCATATTTGTCTGTTTGTTAGTTAATCTATATTCGTCTGTTTGCATTCCAAACTGTTAATCTTTCACAACTCATTCCTGTAATATCTCAATCCTTTAAACCCTTCAGTTCATCCAACCTTAGGATATTTAAACCCTTCAGTTCATCCAACCCTAGGATATTTAAA
>NW_019398338.1:0-15701 GCF_000591075.1 Eurytemora carolleeae
TGAAAAATGCATTACTGTTTATGAAAACGTTTTGAAACGTTTTCCCTTATAGTATAATGAAAAGTTCAACGTTTCTGAAATGGGTTATTATTCTAATAATCAGGAAACTAAAGTTTTTTATAAAGAGTATAAATTTAATAATGTAACATATAACATTTAAAAAATGTAATTCTATTAATCGAAACGTTTCATAACTTTTCTCTGAATACAAAATTGATCAGCGTGACGTTAGATATATGTCTGATGAAAATATTGTTCATAAAACGTTAGACTATGAGGGCTGAGTTTAATTTCTAAAGTGTAACAATAATTTTGTCAATCAAAACATTTCAAAACATCTCTATTATATCAATGTAAGAGATTCAAATGTTGATTATGACAGTAAAGACAAATGGTTTTTTTTATTTCAAGTTTAAAGGAAATTAGTTTATGCCACAAACTCATTTTTATTTACTATATCTTTGTAACCCGATGTCTTAGACCATAAATATTGAAAAAAAGGTTTAAACCATCAAGTTGAAAAGATTACAGGGATAAGTATAATTGAAAAAAAAACTTAGTTCCTTTCTAAAGTATAAACAAGTTTTTATGTAACATTCTATTAGTGAAAATTCGAATCTTATAAATGTTTCTTGAATATTAAAGGTAGGTTCTTGATTTGCTATTGTTATAAATGAAACCCACTAAAACTCTGGAAAAGAAATCAACAAAAATCAACTTATTAAGTGGAACGGGTCTGTGAGCGTAACACAATGGCTGTGTTTCATATTTATTTGACTAATTGAAATCATAACTTCAGTTGGCATGGTTCATGTTTTAGGTTGAACACTTTAGAAATGTAGATACTTACTAAAAGGCAAAAATATTTATCAATTGGAAACTGCGTGTTATGTTTTGTTCAACAATAGATTTTTATGAAACTTTTTTTATAGAACAGGAAATGCAAAAGTGTAATGGAGCTTACTTATTTTCCACAACATTTACTAAAGCTTAATCGTTGTATAAGGTATTCAAGTGCAGAAATTTCAGTACGTAACGTTACACTATGCCATTAAATTTCATAATGTGAAATGTAATGTTTCAAACGTTTATACTTTTGATGAACACTTTCGTAAGGAAAGCTAAAATCTAGATAAATCAAAACATTGACATCTCTACTGTACACAGACCAATTTAAAAGTGATTTTATAACTTACTTTTTAACCCTATAAAGGTTGGGGGCTCTGAATCTATGTATAGCCTTGGGGGGGGGGGGGGGTTTGGNGATAGAATCTCAGTATACATGATTTATCATGCCTTGCTGCATGGGATAAAGTAAATTCCCTGTTAAGTATCTGTTTATAATTTTTAAGCTTTTTTCATCATTATGAAATAGGCATATTTTAATATACTTCTTTTGCTGTATATATATATATATATATAAATTAGAACAGGAAAAATACGAGAAATTTTATTTTGGGACACTCACTTAACTAGAAACTTAGAGGTCAAGGCAATTAATCACTTCCTTTTATCCAATCTACAAATGTAACAAAAAATTTGATTAACTGATATCGATTGGCAACTTTAATTCGTGCTGAAATAATTAAAGTGTAAAAAACAGATTTTTTATTCTCACCTTTTTATTTAATCAAAAGAGAATTTCTTAACAATGAATTTTTTTTCATGTATTTGCCACACACCAAATTTTCGAATCTCAATATGTTTGCTACATGATGGTGAACACCATTAATATTTCAAACTGGTTTGAAATTATTATGGTATACAACATTTGGTTTTCAAAGATTTAAGAATTAGAAAATCGGAGTTGGGGGCAAATACTCATTTCCTTTAAGATCTTCCTCATTCTACAAAAAATTGTTTTTTTTTAAACAGAGGAAAGGCTCTATAAGAAATTAAATTGAATTGAAAAGCTTTAAATAAAAATCTATTCCTAATATAAGAGTGTTTTCGTTGACCTTAAACAATTGAAAATGTCAATTAACATGACGTGTAATGTTTAACATGTTGAAACTGCAGTTGTTCAAAATATTTCAATCAAATTATAATGTTTGTTATACATAAATCATAGTCAAATAATTTGAACTTGCAAATGTGCCCCCCCCCCCTTCCATTCAGTAAAATTCTTTTTTTTTGTGTGTTTAAAAAGGGTTTCCATCAGAATTCAGGGTTACGGTTTACGTACGGAAATGTTCCGGAAATTTGTTCCATTTCCATTATGTAAAAGGTTCCAGAATTCTGGAACCATTACCATTTTCAATATAGAATTTCTTTAAGTCGTTTACTTTACATAACCTGGAAAATTTCCTAGCTACAAAATGAAATCTGGAAATTTTTTGGTTCACGTTACTTAATCCGGAAAATTCCTGGGTACAAAATGGAAATTTTACAGTTTTTAATCCATAAACCAGATTAACTCACCTAAACCGTAAACATTATGGTTTCCATTTGATCCGGAATTATCCCGGAATTCCACTTTACACAACAAATTTCTTGATCATTCCATTTTCAAAATGGAAATTTTGTTTCGGAATACTAGACATCCTAGTTTATTTATTGTTTATTTTTTTTAAAAGTTTATATTTCTTAAACAAGAATTTTACAAATCATAACAGATGTTTTTTTTGCAAAATAAAGTGTTTAAAGGGACTCTGTAAACCTAATTTCAACACTTTCTAACAGTCACATTAAGTACAGTTACAATTAAGCTTGACTCTAAACAAAATTTAAAAATAATTTTGCAAATTAAGTCTTTTAAATAATTTCTGAACGAAACTTTAACAAATTATAAAATATAATCTATTTATCAACATCAACACAAAGATGTTCTAAAAATATAACTGTACAAATTGTCCAAATTGTACATGACTGGGATAATAACCAGGAATGTTCACAGTATAGGTTGTAGGGGAATATGTTCTCTAATGTATCTAAAATGTGCAAAAAACAGAGATTTTTTTATCAAAAATGTAAGACAACATTTAAATAGTGAACTAGAAAACATTTAAGAGTAGTTTTTATCACTAGTTTACGTAATCTCGACATTCTACTAATTTTTAAAAATGTTGTCAAATTTTTACTTTAATCTACATATGTTTACAATTACAAATATAATATAGATTTGACAATAAAAATTTCTACAACCGGAGAGAGAAAATGAAATAGTCTAACATATAGGGTTCTCAAGGTTTACACAAATAGTAAATTTAGCTCAAAATTTGATGTATTAGAATTCCAAAGTTGAAATAGAGTTGAACTTTTTTCATTGCAATAAACATGCAAAATGTTCTAATGTTAACATTGCACTTATTCGTATATATGAACAATTAAATTATTCTAGGGATCATGAGTATAATTAAATCTTACACAAATGACAATAATTAAGTTTCAGCAGGTTAAAGTGCAGCTCTAAAAACTGTTTTCTGATTATGGCATTTTCCAATTTGCAAAATTACATGTTTTAACAACTTTACTTTTCTTTATTATTTCGACCAGTAGTCTGAAAGGGACCATATGTGTAATTTCAAGTTACCCTCCATTTATAGATTGAAGTGTTCGATTCACAACAGTACTTGTAAGGATGATCAAGGATGTCAGACTTATTCTTATTAATCTATGTGACTCTTGTGAATGTAAAAAACTTAATTTGCAAGCTGTTTTACATGCATGAAATCTTAACATTAACTTTCTTAATTTCACAGGGCCCAAATATTCACATTCAAATTATTTTAAAAATCATTTTTTCCTTTTTAAACAGTCAAAGGTTTAAAGGGTACCATTGCAAATATAGCATTGCCTTCTTTTACACGAAGAGTCACTTGAACTTACGCTTACAGTCCCTTTACGCTTTAACACCATTACCATATATGATTTAACTTTATACGTTGAAATGTAAAAGAAATCTTTTGGAATGGATGTGATTTTAATATAAATGGGTAAAATTGTTCAAAATTCAAGAAAACACCATTTCAAATTATTTTAAACAATGCAAGAATTCCTGCTATTCCTTAGTTAGGACTGGAGTCAGCTGATTAAGGGGAATATAGAACAAAGAGATCTGGTTCCGTTTCCGTTGTATCACAGTTGGTCATGTGGACTATCACGTCTTCAAGGATTCATCGGAATTCATCTTTTTCTTTGACCTGGAGAAGTGAAGAGAGTCGGTCCAGATTTTCGCGGACCTGGAAATGGAAAAGAAAATTAAAAAGTTATTTTTTTATTTTATTCAAATGACTGCAAGAAAATTTTCCCTTTATAATTACTTTAAAAAAGAATAATTCTAAAGAAACTGTTGTGTGCAATATATATTATTGTTTACACTATAACACTGTCACAATATCGAAATTCTATATTGTCCACTAAAATAATGAAGAAAACATTCTTCAATATGAAAAAATGGTTTCTTTTTTCCAATTATTCTTGAGCAAAGAAAATATCAAGCATTTGTCAAAGAAAATTAACAAAAAAATGCATAAATATTTCTCCTTTTCTTTTTGTAAAAAAAGATAATTCTAGAAGCTCCCCCAGGTAAATGTGCCTTAAAATTTTTTTTTGTATCAATATTTAATATTTTTTCAGAATTTACTTGACAAACTTTTTTAAAAATATTCAACCAAACCCTTCCCTACCCCCCTCCCTCCAGCACAAACCCTCCATTTTCAATTTCGTTCAAATTCTAAAAATCTGTTTATTATTTTATGAAATGGAATAAGGAATACAAGGATTTATCTTTACAAGGTTGACTTTTCTTATTCTTAAAGGGACCAGTAAAAGAAAAATGAAGGGGGTATAAGTTGAAACCTGAGAATATCAGGAGTTGAGTGATACCTATCAGACATCTATTTTTTGTATCTGTCTCAAGAAATTGATTTAAAACTGTGTAAAAGCAATTGAGTTTTTGTCACAAACTCTGATTTTCTAATTCCTATAACTTTCCAACCCATTTACCTAGACCTAAGTTTGAAATGATGAAAGGTTTCCAACATCAGGTTGCAAAGATATAGGGGTTAGAAAATGCGAGTTTGAGGCAAAAATTCCTTTAAATGAAAATGCATTTATATGCAACTGAAGTTCTGGTGACGTAATATGGACTATATGGACAATATGTAATAATTTTATCAATTATATCTATTAAAAATGCAAAATAAAAATTTAAACATAACTGAAGGAAACCTGAGATTCTCAGGGATATCGTCGTTTACAGATTGGTTGCATATTTGTTGAATATGATCTGTTTAATACTACATCTTTTATACAAAATTGCATATATATGAATTTTCGTATAAATTTGACAGTTTTATATCCATTTCCCGAGACAGGAACATCAGATAGATGTCTTATATGTATCGTTCAACGGTTGAGATTCTCAGTTTTCAGCCTATTATACCCCCTTTCAGTTTTCCTTTACAGTATCTTTAAAACAGATTTGCATGAAGGTAAAGGCACTTTAGATATAATTTTACATGACTCTTTAATCAAAGAGTGAGATGTCCGATCCACAACGGTATCCTTCAAGCCTTTCTCTGATTAAAGGTGATGTAGTTATCCCAGTTTTTCTATATAAAGAAAAGTGTAAGAAACAAACACTTTTCAAGCTAGAGAAACAACTATATCTTCCTCATTAATATTCATAAGGGCATTTAAATTGGGAAGTCTCTTTAGATGATTATATCTCTTAAAGCCGGTTATAATGTGAAGTTCAGGAGACTGTCTCCATTTTAGATATACGTCAGAAACCTTAGTTTGAACGGAAATGTATTAAAGTGACTTAACCCTGTAAAGGCTGGGGGTCTGAATCTATGTTTATACGGGGGGGGGGGGGCTTAGAAAATAGGTATAGGGTTGAAATGCATGATCATAGCCCATGTTTTGAAGGCCAGCTCATTGAAAAAAATCAGATCGATAACTTTTATAGTTTGGATGCTAGGGAGGATTGAAAATATGCATAAAAAAGCCAAAAGAATAAAAAAAAATTTTTTTGTTAAAAACAAATGTCAAAATGTGACACATGTTTCTACATCCATTTTTCAAGGTTTTCTTTTCAAATATATAGTTTTTAGATCTGTAGCTTTGGTCATAAATAAGTTGTTTTCTATTTTAGATTTTTTTACACAAACACGACTTTTTACTGCCCTGTACACTACTCTATGGATTAACAAAACGTTTTGACAAAAAATCCCTCAAATTTCTATTTATTAAGTCAAAATGAGTGGGCTAGGGCAAATAATCTAAAAGGCCCCCGCCCTGTTTCGGGTTAAAGAATATATCTTAAATCAGAAAAAGTGTTATGTCTTCTTGATATTTCTGAAAAGAACCAATTCATAGAAATACCAAGAAAAAATACCTTTGCTAATTGATGTAGGTTACTCTGTAAGTATTGATCCACCTTCAGACTGGATTGATAATGTAAAACCTTCTGCCAGCTTGAGATCTGCTCCAGGTTCTCTGGATAGCTGGGAAGGAATGCTTCAACCTTCTCCTGTATTGAGCCCAACCGGAACACCAGGTAGAAGGAGGTGCACAGGAGAAGAAAAAGGAGAAGGGTGAGACAAGAGAGAAATTTAGAATGAGTAGGAAGGGACAGCAATGAAAATATTAATCTTGAAAGTTTTCCCTTTCCTTTAAGGTTTCCTTCTTTGCTGTTGGGTAAAGTAGGAGGAGGGGGAGGTGATGTTCTGGCCTGATAGAACAGAGCTCCACTTGTGTTGGACACCCGTTTCATAAGGAAAGGGCTCCTGGAGTCCAGCTCAGGTTGGCGAGAAAGTCCAATTGGTAAAATCTGAGATGCTGATACCATTGAGTCAGTTGACTCCTCATCAACAAGTTCACGATCCACTCCATCATCTTCATCCTCATCACCATTCTCAATCACTCCATTCTAAAATTTTAAGAAGTTTTTAATCACTAACTGGCACTGTACTAACAATTTGTTAAAATTACTTTATCATTACACCTAACATGTGTTTTGACAGTGGAAGTTTTGTGGGTGGTAAAAACACTAAAATATGTAATTTACAACCAATCCAACCATTTTACAGTTTTAATTTTTAACAATGTTTGAATTGTAAAAAAAAACTATTATCAACATTTTTTATGACCTCCTAGAAAATAATTTTGAGTACAATGAAAATCAGAAAACTTTAGAATAGAATTTGATGTTAATAAACAGCTTTGCTAGCAATTAATTTACCAAGTCAGGTTAAAGTCATAACTTGAGTCTCTCTATGTCCAATGATTTCTGGTTATCATTGTATAATATTAACTATAACCATAGCCATTTTTACAGCTGCAGTCAACTATAAATGTAAGATAAGTCTCATTCTTTGTGAATAACCCTGTAATTTTAATGTTTTAAAAGGTTTCCTTGAATGGTAACTAATTATTTATCACTTTAATGGATATTTCAAATCAATCTTAAACTACTAGTTTTCCAATATTTTCTCAGTGTAACATGGAATTAAATACAATTCAGGACACTAACTTGTTTTGATCATTCTAGTATAGAGGCGGGCGTGTTCATTTTCGTTAGAGATGGCAGCTTTCGGATTTTTTCATGATATTCTTTCATTGTTCATGAACTAACCATTTCATTGTTTCAGAAAGAAGGTTGTCTATTCAGAAAAAAAACAATTTTGTTTTTAAATCCCTAGTTTATAAAAAAAAACATTGTTTTATCAAAATCCTATGGAAAATTTATTCATTCAACTTTACAATTTCAAATCAATAATTTAGTTTTTTTTCTAATAATTTTTTTATGTGCGTAATTACGATGATACTAATGTTCACGGTGGTTTTTAAAATCTGTTTATATATATATGTGTGTCCCCAATAAACATAATAAATTAGTTATGACTTAAAAATAATATTTATAAATCTTTAATAACTACTAAAAATTCTAAAATTTCTTTAACTTTTAATTTTTTGATAACTTTTGGAAAAGGAAGGAATCAAATTTGAAGAATGATAATTCTTTTGTTTTTATAGAACTCAGACTTTAACCCACCCTTGCAGGTGAATCTGATGGCAACTACCCCAACTACCGTCTGTTTTTTAAAGAGACCACATCCCCACTCTGTGTTTATTCTATGCGATAGTATACAATATGGGTATCGATTCACTCTCCGACCTTTACTATCCTCACCACCCACCTTCTGAAGGGTGCACATTTCGTCGTCAAAAATAAGGCATTTTATACGTTCACCTCCCATCCCCCCCCAAAAAATTGTTGAGATCTAAACCCCCCCCCCTAGCCTCCCATAATGTATCTGCAATAAAATCTTGACTATCTGATCTACTTATTCCACTCTTCCTTGAATCTGTTGATTTACTTCTTATTTTCCCCAACATTGTAAAAGCAAATTATATTAACTATCTTAGTTTATATATAACAATACCAAGAATCCTGTGAAATCTCTGTTAACATAGCACAACGGGTTTAGTTGAAATGAAATACACTAATCCCACGCACTGAGTCAAGGTCGAAAACACAGACTTCTCAAACATAGAACAAACATATATTCATAATCAATATTCATTAAATATATAACCATTTACCCCGGAACCCAAGTTGTTCTCCGTTTACACAAACAACAGAATCAGTTGATTAAACACTGAATCCTATTATCTGAGTAAAGTTCAAAGCTTAGATTCCATCAATCATCTCCACAGCATCAACACAGAAACATATCCTCGGATTGCAAAAAATCTACGTTCAACTGAACTCGCATTGCCAACTGACTAAACTCTTAGTCCTCAATAAATTTACTATTTTTCTTTGAATAACATTTTTACTCTATCAAAATTTCTCTAATCTGAAACTCTAGAACTCTGTCTTAACCTCTCAAAAAAGAGAGAAAAAATACCTTTGAAAAATATGTATTGATGATCTGGTCTCATGGATATTACAGGATATACTCTCTTGCAAATAAGAGTTGCAAACCCTTTTATACCCAAGCGAGCTTAGCCTAGCCAAGCAAGCTTGGGTACAAACAAAAAGGTTGTTGCAGATCCACCCCTGATCATGATGTTCTAGTTTTAGAATTAAACTCTCTATGAGCGGGGGAAGGCAGGTGGCCATGAGCCACCACTATTTCCCCTTCCATGCTACATATTAGCTTTTTTCTCTTCCGGTAGCCATGAGTCACCACTATTTCCCCTCGTCATCCCCAACTCATCCATTTTTTCAATTCTACTAAGATTAATATTTGTGTGTTGAATTCTTAAACTGTTTTAAACTGAAATTTTTGACAAATTTGACTGAGTATTGCATCTTGAAATATCACAAAGTCTAATTATTATTGGTTAATGAGTGATTTTACGATGGATTTAGTATGAGTCAGTAATTGAATAGGTGGTGGGGTGGCCTGGTAAAATGTTTCCCATTCAGGCACATTTTTACCCCCCCCCCTGGACTAAATCCTGAATACGCCTCGGATTTGATGTTAAAATCTTCCTATTTAGTTTGCTAAACAGGTTGCTAAGGAACCACTTCATAGAAACGTCTCAGCACGGATAAACTTAGAAAACGTTTTCTCCGATATATCTAAAAATTCATTATGAGGTGTTTTCTCTTTTTTTGAAGCATTTCTTGAATTTTTTCAAGGCATTTGAGTTTTTAAAAAACACTGTTAAAACTTTATTCAGTTGAGTTGTTCCTTCGTTTTTCTATCAATTCTGGAAATTTTTTGAGGTGTTTTCGTTTTTCTGAATTATGAACTTCATTTAGAGGTTGTGGAAGATGACAGTTTCACAACTTCAGCATCAGATATTTTCAAACCAAACCTCAGTTCTACAGATCGTTTCAACATATGTGTCTTGAAGACTTCAAGAAGGTTTCTCTTTATTCAGGGGTTTCCTGAATTTTTGAGGCATTTCCGTTTTTCTAAAAAAGTTTCTAAATCTTTGATTAGTTCAGGTGTTGCTAGGGTTTCCATTTTGGAAATGGAATGATCCGGAAATTTGCGTAAACCAGAATCACAAATCAAATGGAAACCGGAATTTTTCCCGTTTATGTAAACTGTAAAACAGTTTCCATTTCGTAAACCAGAAATTTTAACACAATGTTAGACATAGAAAGCAATGTTAAAACATTAAAAGTTAAAACTTATTAGTTGACATACATTAAATACGCATTCTATTCTATAGTTGTATAGTTACAAATAGTTTATACTATAGTCCATAATGACTAGTTTACATTTACAGTTATAACTTTCACTTTCCCCAAAATATTTTTTGACAAATTATTTTTACTTTTCAAGAGGGCCATCAGCTTGATTTGATAAGGATGGGATGAAATGAACCATATATATAAGAGTTTATAAAAACTAGGCTTTAATTTGGTGAATTAAAAAATAATAAAATTCAACCTTTTTTCCTGCACTCTTTTTTAAACCAATTTTAAACCTTCCCTTGGGCCATGTGAGTTGCCTCACAAATTTAGGACATGGTCGGTTCCACTGTTTTGATGTTTATTGGACACAAACAGACAAACAAACAGACGAGCAAAGTAAATAAATAGAGTGAGAACCAAATAACTCTGGAATAGGAGGACGACTTTTAGACTTATGTTATGACTTTAAATAGTTCAATGAACATGAGACACAGCAATTACGTAATGCATACTATACTGTATACTAGAGATGTCAACGATAGTGTAAGGTAATGTAAAATGTACGTTTTTGTACGTTACTTTACAATAATATGAAACGTTTGGATATATTCTATATAACGTGAACGTTAAACTTTAACATTATGGGAGCTCATACCTAACATTAACGTTAAACATTAACGTTAGATGAACATACCCCCAACGTTAGCGTTTTGTGGTAATGTAATGTTATTTTTCTAATATGTTAAGTTTCCATGGGGAGCTTGAAAGTCAAACGTTTGAAAAATTAATAGTCATTTTATTTCATATAGTAACTAAAGGATTTTCTATTTCAAAGAGAGGAGAGGATATGTCTCTAGTTCTGTTTAAGGGTATGACATGATTCTAGGTCTTATTCAGGTTAGGAAATGTCTATAGTTTCTGTTTCAGGAAAGGAACATGTCCATAGTTCTGTTTAAAGANAATGGATAGTTATCATGCATGCCAAATGGTAAAAACAAGTATTTAGGTTTTTGTCATTATCGGGAATTGCTCTAGGTCTGTTTCATTCCTGAGAACAATTCTTTGTGTCCCACACATAATCATGCACAGGCCTAGAGATTGTATCAAATGAGAATTAATGAGATAACGTTTATCAGATTAGAATTCAGCATTAAATGTCCAAGAAAAGGATGTATTACATGAAATTAGAAAAGTGATGGCCTTACAGTGAGTTCGCCAATATTAATAGTTAAATCGCAACCCTATGGACGATTTTAAAATATTTTTTTTGATAGCAATTTCTTTGTAGTAAAATTGCAGACACCTCGTGCGTGTGGTGGATTAAATTTTAATATTCATCACGACAATGTCTAAAGATGTGCAAATTCACTTTAAAGAAACGTGCGCAAAAAATGAGAAATTTTAAAAATACAAATATTTTATTGCAAAAACAGAAATGGATTAAAATTATGATAAATTTCCTTAGTAAAAGTAAAGTAAAAAATTATTTATTTATGAAATATACCAAAAACATACAAAATAAAGTGTATCAGGAGAAAATATTTAAAAACCTATAAAAGTAGAGATTGTGGGAATATTTTCCCCCAATTCTAAAAAAATATAAATATAGAAATAGAAGTAAAAGGAAAGGAAAGGATAAGGAAAGTTACACATTTATTGTTTTCACTATATTTAATATAAATTAGTGGTGGATTGATGTATTTTTTGACGATGAGCTATCTTTTAGAAATAAAAATTATAGATTTATTTGTTATGTAAAAAAAGTAAAGAAAGCTTTATGGAGCGTGAAAGAGATATAGGTTTTATGAAAAACGGGCATTTTTAAGCATCTTTTTAATTCGCGCTGATTTTTGACATCCTTTATTTTTGATTAAATCTTTTACTCTTTTTTCTTTTTTTTTCTTTTTTTGTAAAATCATCTTTGGTTTCTTCGATTCTTTTGCAAACATAGCATGTGTTAGAATTAAAACATTTGTTCTGCTGATAAAAATCTTCTATTAAATTCTGTTTAAAATTCCTCCTCCCTGCCTAGTTCCTCCATCTTGAATTTATATCGTTTGTAATGAAGAAATGAAGAAATAGAACTAAATTAAGATAAGGTTGTGTTTTGCTTAGGTTAATTGTAAGCAGTGAAAAATATAGAATTTAATATCTAAATAATTTTTTTGATACTAAATTATGATTCTAGTCGTATCTTGCAACTATCTGAATTTGTATGGAAGCTACGTGTTCTTCAGCATAAGTTGTTTTAACAATTTTCTCCGTTTAGACCCAAGCAAGATTAGTAGCAATAAAAAGTACTTATTTATCCACGTAAGCCTTAACCCCATTTCATATGATTTTTCGTGAACACTCCCTTTAATGTTGTTAGAAATTATAGAATGCCTTCTTATTTATGTATAAAAATGCATTTTTTCCATACTCATAATTTAGGGCTTCACATAATTGATGATGCTTGCACCTTAGTAAGGCATGAAAGCCTGAGAAGTGAAGAATCTTAAAAGCTGTTGGGGCCTAACCGTATGGGGTGTTTTGAAGAGCCAAGCGATGAGAAGGAACCAAGTTCAGGGATTGATATACCTGAACTACTTACTTTGAACAAACAAGTGGGTGGCCTCTCTGAAGGTGACCGACGTTGCTTTGTTATGGGTCATCGTCTCCAGTTTAAAGGAACACATAAGAAACGAAGTTGTGCTTACCACAATGTGGACTTGGCATTACAAGGTAAAGATGTAAAAACTTTGATTCAGGTTTGAGTGTATAAATTTATATGTCTTAATTATTTGTATACAAGTGAGGTTACGTTTTGATTTATGTAAAGATATTATACAAAAAAGGGAGGCTAAAAAAATCTTTCACATCGCATTTTATGTCATTCTATTGTGCGGATTATAATATTAACATGTCTGGTAATAAAGTAAAGGTTTATTGTACAAACATCAAACCTCATGTGTGTTAAAAAATATCCAATTTTTTTAATGTTCCACCCAACCCCTCTAAAATATTTTTAAAAAGCAAAGCTAGCGATTTTATTTTTTTCAATATTTCATTGACAATCCTTTGTTGAATCCAATGCTGTAGAGCCGCAGATGTCAATGGCTGACCTGTGCTTTGAAAGTAATGCACAGTATTGAGAGAACTATTTATGTTCTGATCTTAAAGATCCTTTGCAAACCAATTTAAAATTTTTTTTTGGAAAAATTAAATAAAAATTGGTATCATGTCCTTTCTCAAATGTCAACAACTAAATGTATACACATTACACAATCATAGGAAGCACAGCAAAATCATCGTAAAACGAAAAGAGTTTGCAAAGACAGAAATCATAAATTAGAGACATCATACCTGTTTAATTTTCTTCTTGATTTCTTCCATAATGTAAACCAATACAAGAAATTCATGGAGACAATGAGGAAAGACGGCAAGAGTGTAGGATATAGAGATGAAGACTCCTGGAGAACACTAAATTCAAATCTATAAAGGTTGGTCTCATTATTGCTGATAATACACAATACTCCATGGGTGTATCTTTTTAGGTTCAAGGTTCCAGGTTTAATAGGAGCAGGTTACATTGGTTCCAGGTTCAAGGAGCAGGATTTATTGTGTCCAGGTTTAATATGAGCAAGCCATAAACATTGGTTCCAGGTTTAATATGAGCCAGAAACATTGGTTCTAGGTTCAAGGAAAAACATAAATTGGATCCATGGTTGATATGACCACGATAAATTAGTTCCAGATTTAATATAAGCAAAATATATTGGCTCCAGGATTAATACACACATTGGACACATTGGTTTCAGGTTTTAAGGAACTAAATATATTGTTTCCAGTTTTAAATTTATCAGAAAATATTAATTCCAGGATTAATATGAGCAGGATATATTGGTTCCAGGTTTAAATAAAGTAGATAAATTGGCCCCAGGTTTAAATAAAGTAGAAATATTGGCTCCAGGTTTAAAAGGCGCAGAAAATATTGGTTCCTGGTATAAAAGTATCAGGATATTTATTGGTTTTGGGTTTAATAGAAGCAGGATATATTGGTTCAAAGTCTAATATGAACACTATTTATTGGTTCCAGGTTTAATTTGAGCAGGATCTATGTTCAAGGTTAAAAAAAGTAAGATATAACGGTTCTAGGTTGAAAAGGCTGGATAAATTGGTTCTAGCAGGATATTATTTCCAAGTTCAAGGAACAGAGAATGTTTAATAGTGTACACATAATGAGTAGTGTAAATTTTTCAAATTATGTTAATAATCTTGAAGTAACTGTAATTTCTTAATTTCTTAGTATCTGGAACCCCAACTGTTGTCTCAGTGTAATACTAACACCACTGTATAAAAATCTTGTACTAAGGGTATAACAGGTACATTTAGTTTGAATTTTTGTTTTGTTATTGATAATGTCACTGTAACTATTTATTTTACTACCACTCCTGCTGTTATTGTTACTCTTACTTTAAGTGTTATGTTAATGTTGATGTTTGGTTTTTTATGTTTATTTTATTTTTTGTAATTGTAATTATAATTGTAATTGTAATTGTAATTGTAATTGTAATTGTAAATAACCTAGGTTGTGTAGAACGTCTGATAAATGTAACAAAGCAGAGTGATGTTGGACCACACTTCTCTTCAATATTTCTTATATCGATATTTCTCCAGTTAGATCTGGAAAAAATATGTTTTTAAGATTATTTTAAAAAGAAAAAACATTATTTCTAAAAAAAAAGCTTTTATTGTAAAGGGAATTTGAGCTTTTGCCAAAAACTTTTTAATCCCTATATCTTTGCAACCCGATATCGTAGATCTTTGATATTATGAGCTATATGTATTTTCATAGATCAAATAGTCTAAGTTTCAAATATCAAAGGTTTATACCAACAGGTTGTAAAAATTTATGGATTAGAAAATTTGAATTTGTGACAAAAACTCAGTTCCTTTGAAACAATTTTTTAAATTTTCAAGACAAACAAGAATAATTTTTTAAATAAAAGAATGGAATTACTATTTACCCAGAAAAAAATATGTTAATATTTCGAGTTGTCATTGTTTCGTCTCTGCTTTTCAAATCTTAAGAAAAACAAACAACAAATTTATTTTGTTTATTTTCATGTGTTCGTGTTCGTTTTCGTGTTCGTGTTCGTGTTCGTGTTTGTGTTTGTGTTCGTGTTCGTGTTCGTGTTCGTGTTCGTGTTCGTGTTCGTGTTCGCGTTTGTGTTTGTGTTCGTGTTCGTGTTCGTGTTCGTGTTCGTGTTCGCGTTGGTGTATGTGTTCGTGTTCGTGTAACCAAATAGAAAAAAAAAATATTATATTTTTAGTGATGTGTTCTGTATAGATTAGACACATTAATATATATCTATCTATCTATCTATGTACTGTCGCTAAAGTTTTAAGTGTCCCTTCATTACAAGATTCACAAGTTGTCCGATTCACAACGATACCCTTGGAACTTATTCTAATCACTTGTGTGGGATATAATGTCTTATTCTGATCACTTGTGGGGGATATAATGTCTTATTCTAATCACTTGTGTGGGATATAATGTCTTATTCTAATCACTTGTGTGGGATATAATGTCTTATTCTAATCACTTGTG
>NW_019398339.1:0-16238 GCF_000591075.1 Eurytemora carolleeae
GATAGATAGATAGATAGATAGATAGATAGATAGATAGATAGATAGATAGATAGATAAATAGATAGATAAATAAATAGAGAAATAGAAACATAGATAAATAAATAGATAGATAGACAAATAGATAAATAGATAGATAGATAGATAGATAGATAGATATATTGATATATAGTTATATAGATATTAATCTATTTATCTTCACTAATATCAAAGACAGCCTGACTAATTCTCTTATCAATGTGTCAAGAGAATTCAAAGAGTTAAATCTAAAAATGTCTGTTTTTATGTTTGTCAGATAAAACATGTCAAGGCATAATATGTTGCAAAACATTGCACTCGAGTACACGACCTACTTGCCAGTTTCAAGGAATCTCAATAAAACAATTTTTGAGTTACATTTCTTTTCAAAACGTTTCTTAGATTGCGAATTTTTCGAAATCAAATGATGTAAAACTATTAAGCTTATTTAAATACCTTTTTATGTGCTTATGATCTTATTATAATCATGAGGTGTTTACCCCCTCTGAACTTTGTAATAAATCTACATCAAATGGTTTATAATTAAGTAGAAATTGTTAAAATAAAATCTGAAAATGATATTCGATTTAAAATTTTATTTACTTTTTCCCAAACCCGAAACACAGGGATGGAGAAAAACAATAATCTTCTCCTTTTTCTCCAATTTTTCCAGTTTCTCCAATTTCTCCAGTTTTTCCATTTAGTTTATTTTGTCCATTAAGTGTTGGGTTACCAATGATGTCCACCCGTGAATATTCAGTATCAGGGTCTTCAACTTGGAAACTTAAATGTTTCGTGTTACTTTCCTAAAATTGTATAATATCTATTTATGGGTATTATTAAGTGCGAAAAAGTTTTTGCCGGGATTTTTAATAACGGGAAATATTAGGTGTGATAAATTCCATCAAAATTGAATAAAGAAATTAAAGTTTTTTTAAACTATCATTAATTTAAATCTAGGCTGCCTAGGCACCCCTCCCTACACGCAAATCTGCCCCTTTAGTGAAAGTAAATTCAATCAAGCATAAAGTCTGACCACGTCAACCTTGTTGCACCGGCTAGTCTTGTTTATATAGCTAGGTACAGTACAAACTGGGACCGGAAAGGTTGACCCGGCTTGGAAATTCAAATGTACTACGGCTGCCCCTCCCTACTCTTCTATGATAATCTTAGTTGATTTTTATTATTTATCTGCTAGACTTGTTTTTGCATGCATTGTAATTCAATAATTAGATTTGTAGATTATTAACCCTATTCCCGCTGGGGGGGGGGGTCAATTTGACCCCCCCCTGTAGTTTTTTTTACATAACTCAAAAAGTATTGGTCTGAGGCTGTTGAAATTTTCTGACTTTTCTTACATACCCAAAGCCCTCCCTTTAGGCCTAAAACCGGGCTTTAATACTAACTGCCTGTGTCCTCAGGCACACTGCCTGAATGACTGCTCTTGCCTGTAGCAAACTAAATCTTTGTTTTGACCCACTTTCACTTGTCAGATTTTGATAAAATTTAGCTTTTTGGAAAGCCTATGACATAAGGAAACGGATTGCACAAGTTTTGCGGAAAAAAAATTGCAAATTTTTTGCAAACAACCTGTGAAAGGAAATTTGCACATTTTTAGTTTTTCTTGATTAAAAATCAGGTTATTTGAAATTTTGCAAAATTTTTTGCATATTTGAAATGGCATGGTCAAGGGCTTTTCAAAAATGTATAATTTGTCATTTTTTGGAAAAAAATTTTTTTGCAAACATTTTTACTATAAAACTGGATTTTGCGATAAAAAATTCAATTTTCGCAAATTTGCAAATTTTTTTGCAGATTCTAAAAGTAGAGCACAAGAGCTTTCTAATGATGTATCATTTGTCATATTTGGACATAAAACATGGGATTTAGAGGGGGGGGTCAAATTGACCCCCCCCCAGCGTATCCTGGTTTTCAAGTACCCCAGCGGAGATAGGGTTAAGTTTTAGGAAGTTTTATACAGGAATTGAAATTTTGCCACATAGTCTGATTTTCTTATCATACATTTAACCTTCACTATTTTAAACTATGAATTCTGTAATATCAAACAATGTAAGTTTGAAAATATCCAATGTTTACACCGTCAAGTTCCACAGATATAGGGATTAGAAAATATGAGTTTGAGACCAAATTCCTTGAAAGGAAAATTTTTGTATTTTAACAGGTCAACCCTTTCTGGTATTGACATTGCACATTGATGTCGAGAAACAAAATACTTTTTCTCACGATAATAAAAAATATAAAACCTATGAAAAAATGGCCGGATTTTTTAGTAAAAGAAAGACTTGCAATTCATTGTTACCATTAGAAAAGGACTTTTAACTTTTAATGGAAAATATTTAACTTTTAATGGAAAATATTTAACTTTTAATGGAAAATATTTAACTTTTCATGGAAAATATTTGACAAAATGTAAATACCTTTTTTAAAATACTGTCAGCGCCTGAAACAAATATATTTATTGCAAAAACTCAAATCACAAGAATTTTTACTTTTATAGATGCATCAAAGTTCTTTGTAATCTGAGGCTATAACACATTTTCGTTGGGGACAGCGATCTGCCATCTAAACTGAACTCGACATCCAAAAAATACACTTTTAAATTTAAATTAAAAATTAAAATTAAGAATTTAAGCATAGATAAATTAACAATAACAGATAGAACCCAAGATGATGTCTTTTAAAGGATTTACGCGTATGCTCAATCTATGTCTTGTAATTCAAGGCCGCATGCGCGAAACTCATTTGGGTTATTATGAACGAAAAACCCCTAATCTTGAAAAAACGACATCTAGTGTTTCATTTGTTATTGTTAATTAATCTATAGACGTAAGCTTAACTTTTAGGATATATGTGAAATCCAAGAAGAGGAAATTTTCATACAATTATAAGAGAATTTGAAGTCCGACAAGAGAATTAGAATACAAGATTTAAGACCTCTGACCTGTTTTGGTTTGAATGAGATACAGTTTTGATTGGTAACAATGAATATTGATCAGTAGTAAGGTTATCAGAAGATATATCATTTTAAATAGTAAAACCAGAATTAATGATAGATTTAAATCTGAAATTGTAAAATATTAAGCGAATGAATAAGTATGTCTATTTTATAATTCTTAATTTTTCTAGAAATTTTTAATACATTAGGTTTGTCAGAAAATTCGAAAATTCTGTAATATAAGGACGACATATAATAATTCTGTAATATAAGGACGACATATAATAATTCTGTAATATAAGGACGACATATAATGATGAGTTAACTAAAATTCTGTAATATAAGGACGACATATAATAATGAGTTAACTAAAATTCTGTAATATAGGGACGACATATAATAATGAGTTAACTAAAATTCTGTAATATAAGGACGACATATAATAATTCTGTAATATAAGGACGACATATAATAATGAGTTAACTAAAATTGCATTTCAAACTTTGAATAAAAACTTAACTTTGAGTATGATAATGTTAAAGCCAAAATATCAAGTATTTATGTTAAAAATGTTGAAAGGCTAAATTGTAAAGATATCCAATGATATAAAAAGATTTTTATGTCAGTTTTTAAGAAATAAAGGTGGGGGGGGGGGGGCCTCGTAATTCTTGTTTTCAGAACGTGCTTCTTATTTACTAGCACTATATTCTGGGGACCACTGTATATTCACACACTTCACTTCAAGAACTTTATGAACTGATGTGTACGATATGGTTTATTTATCAGAACTCTACTTTCAGTATTTAATTGTTTTGTAATTCGAGTTGGCTTTGATCTCTGATTCTGCTTTTTCTTTTTAAGTAAACTTTCAACTTAGATATTTTGTACACTGATAACCATAGATAAGGGAAGTGAAGGGAAATGATTGTCGTCGTTATTCCTTCTTTACTTGGTAATTTATGCAAAGATAGCAATATCTAATTCGCAAGCTTTGTCTAATCAAGTATGAATTAGATATAATTGTTTATCATTTTTAGAATTGATTATTTTAAATTGTATTTTTTTCTACAAAAGTGACTTGCGCATTTCTACTGCATGTAGGAAAACAAATATGTTTACATTTTCATATTAAAAACGTTTAAAAAACAACAACATCTTCAACATTTTAAATCAGGTTTCCAGGGTACAGATGTTAGTATGGCATTTTTGTGGAGGATCATTTGAAATTACGGTTACAGTCCATTAAAATATTTAAATTTAAATATTTAAATATACCTATAAGACATCTATCTGATGTCTATCTCGAGAAATTGGCATAAAACTGTGACAAAATTATACCAAAACGTATTATGTATTACGTAACCGGAAATCCTTCCAATGGCAGTGCAGTATACTGGTCACGTGATACAGACGGAGACACGTGACAATAATACTGCATTGCCATTGGCTGGAGTTCTGGTGACATGTTCTGGACGCATAGATAATATTATCAACTATATATATATAAAAAATTAAAAATTATTAAATTAAAATAAAAATAGGAGCCAACCTGAGTTTCTCAGGCTCCTCATGGGATATCGTTGTTTTCAGATTTGTTGCGTATTTTTTGAATATGATCTATTAAATACTACAAATCTTACATACATACGTTTTGGTATAATTTTGACTTTGTTTTATATCAATTTCTCGAGACATGAACATCAGATAGATGTCTTATAGGTATCGTTAACTCCTGAGATTCTCATGTTTCAGCCTATGCCCCCTTTTATTTTTTCTTTACAGTCCCTTTAAGTATAACAGTCAATTTAAACTATCACATTTGAAGATCTGAATTTGAGGCTCTCAACTCAAGCCAGTAAAGTGTCACTTTTGACACAATTTTGACCCATAAAACATTAATAATATTTGGTATTTTTAATTGGGTTCGAAGATAAAATGCGAGTTTCAGATGATTTACGAAATTTTGGCAATAAAAAAAACATGTTTGCAATAAATTTTGCCAATTGAAATTAGCTCCACTGAAAACGTTATTGAACATTTAATTTAATCATATTTGTGTTAACAAAGTGCAGATTTAAGAATACAAATCAGTGAATTGATCGAACACAAAATTTAAAAGTTAAAATAGATAAGCTGCAAGAACATAGATAAGGGGTGCCCGGTGGATGTTGAGCTAAATTAATTTGTACAATTTATTCCTCTCGCTGGATATAGGGTTATATTCCTAAAGGATGGTACTTCAGAGACGACTCTTTGAAATTGTGTCATTCTTTAAATTTACATTTACGGTTTCCAAACAGATTTACAATTTACATTTACGGTTTCCAAACAGATTTACAATTTACATTTAAGGTTTCCAAAAAGATTTACAATTTACATTTACGGTTTCCAAACAGATTTACAATTTACATTTACGGTTTCCAAACAGATTTACAATTTACATTTACGGTTTCCAAACAGATTTCCAATTAGATTTACGGTTTCCAAACAGATTTACAATTTACATTTACGGTTTCCAAACAGATTTACAATTTACATTTACGGTTTCCAAACAGATTTACAATTTACATTTACGGTTTCCAAACAGATTTACAATTTACATTTACGGTTTCCAAACAGATTTACAATTCTCAACTTCTTTTTGCAATTTCTTTTGAATCACGAACGTAGTGTGTAATTGAAAATCTTGAATTTAAACCGAAAACAAACGAAAAAGTAAAAATCATAATCAAAAATTATAATTTCCCAAATATTAACACAAGACAGTTGGATATACAAATTTATTCAATGCTTTGCTGGTATAAAATATTACTTATTTTGGAACAAATAATAAACTTTTGATACCAAAAATCATGAAATTGTGAGCAAAAGTGTGGAATAAAAATTCTCTTTAAATTGAATAAACACTTTATTCAATAAAGCTTTGTATCTTTACTTGAGGTCGGGTTATTAAAGGGACTGTAAGCATAATTTCAAGTAACCTTACATCAAAATTTGCAATGTCCGATTTACAACATTACCTTTAACCCTATCCCTGCTGGGGTAATTGAAAACTGCAGGATATGCTGGGGGGGGGGGCAAAATGACCCCCCCCCCCCCCAAACCCCATGTTAGATGTCCAAAAATGACAAAACAAACATCATTGGAAAGCTCTTGTGCTCTACTTTTAGAATCTGCAAAAATATTTACAAATTTGCAAAAATTGAATTTTTTATCGCAAAATCCAGTTATATAGTAAAATGTTTGCAAAAAAAATTTTTCCAAAAAATGAAAAATTATACAGTTTTGAACAGCCCTTTACCATGCCATTTCAAATATGCAAAAAATTTTGCAAAATTTTAAATAACCTGATTTTTAATTAAGAAAAACTAAAAATGTTCAAATTTCCTTTGACAGGTTGTTTGCAAAAAATTTGCAATTTTTTTTCTCGCAAAACTTTTGCAATTCGTTTCCTTATGTCATAGGCTTTCCAAAAAGCTAAATTTTATCAAAATCTGACAAGTGAAAGTGGGTCAAAACAAAGATTTAGTTTGTTACAGGTAAAAACAGTCATTCAGGCAGTGTGCATGAGGACTAAAGGGAGGGCTTTGGGTATGTAAGAAAAGTCAGAAAATTTCAACAGTCTCAGACCAATACTTTTTGAGTTATGTAAAAAAAACTGCAGGGGGGGGGGGTCAAATTGACCCCCCCCCAGCAGGAATAGGGTTAAAAGCTTTGTCTGATGAAGTTTGAATTTGTTAAGAAAGTTTATACAAACTGGTAATTTTCTATACAAAGGTGACTTGCGCATTTGCACTGCAGAAAACAATATGTAGGAATTATTAGAAATAAAAATTGTATACCAAGATAAACGACAATATCTTCCACATTATTGAAAAAAAAAAGGTTTTAAGGGTACCGTTATGCATATTTGCATGGGGGGCCTTTTGAAATTTTGCTTACAGTCCCTTTAAAGTCTCATCCTTTATGGGTCCCCCTGTATCTAAAAGATGAAATTGCCAAGTGTAGATTAAAGGTTGATGTTGACACACAATTTTCTAAACCATTAAACTTTGTATTCATTCGACATTCTATACATACACCTCATTGATCTCAAGTCTATAAAATTTTATATTACTAAACGCCGGAAAAAACTCATGGGAAATATGAAAATTCTAAACTTTTTGTTAAAAAGACAGTTTTCTTTAAAAGACAGTTTTCTTAAATAGACAGTTTTCTTAAAAAGACAGTAGTATGTATGTATAATAAGTAAGTTGCTGATTCAAGACGTCAAAGAATGAAATTGTCAATGTTTACACTTTCTAGATACAAGTTGAAAGGGATTGTAAATCAGGCATTCAATTCTTTAAATGTGGGAAATCAAATATTGACAGTTTAAAACTTAAACTTTGATAAGGAACGATTTTTTGACACGGCAAGGGAGTGACCGGCAATGTATTGTAGTTGAACTGAGAATGTAGTATTGTGGAGAAATTTTTTAGGAATCATTCGATACCTAACTTTTTACGGGGCATGTTTGTTCAGCAAAAGCGCAAATTCAATTTTTAATTTCTCATCAATTTTGATTAAAATGATGAAAAAAATTTGCAATACAATGTCGTAGACCTTTAATAATTAAAACTAAGTGTTTACACCATGAGGTTGAAAAGATAATTTGAGTTTGTTGCAAAAGCCTAGTTTATTTCTTTAAAGATTTTTGTTTAAAAACGTTATTTTTAACATTGAAGTGTTAAGTTTGAACTAATTCATCGTGTGTAGTAAAAATAATAGAATTAGTTTAAAATTAGATATTCAGTCGTGTGTATATATTTGCAGTTTATAACCAGGGGTTATAATTTTCAATTAGCCAGCTCGCTTGAAAAGGGGGGAGGGTTTATTCTTGTAAGAGGGATGGGGGGGGGGGGAGTTTGAATCAGAAGGTTAAATTGATATTATTTAATGTTTAAAAAGTGTAATTTCAAGTGTCCCTTCATGAAAAGATGGTAATGCCCGATTTACAACGGTACCCCTGAACAATCAATAATGTGGAATATTGTCCCATCTTCTGGGTTAAAAAGTGCTTAATTATTTCTGCAGTAGATATGCGCAAGTCACTTTTGTAAAGATACTATGATGAAAAAACTCAGTTTTCAAGATTATAAACAATTAAACATAAATATCTAGTTCATACTTGATAAGAGAAAGCTTTTAAGGGTACTATTGTGAATCTGGCATAGCCATCAATGAAGGTTTATACAAACCCATTAAAAAGAAAGAAACAAAATGTTAAGAAATAAATAAATATATAATATTTAAATTTGATTGAGACAACGCGAAATGTTATTAAAATTGTATAAATTAGAAATTAGAGAATTAGAGAAAAAAGTTATTATCTCGTAATCTAAAAGAAAATATGAAAATGGTATGCCTCCAATATCGAAAGATAAAAAAGCTACTTAAATGTTGAAATAAGAAAAGTAAATTAGCTTAAACAAGTATCCAAGTTTAAAAGAATTAAAATTCATTAAAGATGAGAGAAAAAATTAATGAATCAAATAGACCATACCAAATTATGTAGTGGAAAATTATATATCATGTTAGTATTATTTTTGTTGTTATATCTTTTGTATTAGTTATATATTTTATTATTATTTATATATCTTAGATATATTTCTTTGTTCAAAGATCTTATGGTATTTAGCTGTTTAAATCTTAATGACACAATAGTTAATTGTATCTTATATCATCATATAGTGTATTATTATATCTTATGTAACACTGACCCAAATTTAAAACTGGGTAACATGAACTTACAGAAGACCCACAGTAACGTCCAAAACTGTCTTTTTGTTCATTCTCATATCCTTTTTTTTGTCCCTCTAACTTGCGTTATCCCCCTTTTCACCTTCCCCCCCTTCCTCCTCCCCCCTTCTCCCTCCCGTCAAGAATTTAAAAAGTTTTCTTTTCTCAGTCATCCATCCTGGCGCCTCAAGAGTTCACTGAAAAAATATTTGTTTACATCGAAATTTTTTAAACTCTTTTCGTGAAATAAGTCAAAAATCAAAAGTGTTTGAAATATTTTTGTTTCGATTTTTTACTTTTCAAAATTTTTTATTTTTTTGTTTAAGTCCCCGAAGCCTAAAGAGTATCAGTTTACCTTTCTTGAGACATTTTTCCTGAGTTTTGAGGAAAAAAGAGCGTTTAGGCGCCATACTCTTTATACAATGCATACAGTACCTAGTACCTACAAACTTGATTCAACATAGCGACATTGTATCAAGAGGAGGGAGGGGGGGAGGAAGAAAAAAGGGTAACAAGCAAAATAGGGTAGTATACTTAAAAGGTGGAGGGGAGATGTTAACCCTTTTCCTGCTGGGGGGGGGTCAATTTGACCCCCCCCCTGTAGTTTTTTTACATAACTCAAAAAGTATTGGTCTGAGCCAGTTGAAATTTTCTAACTTTTCCTACATACCCAAAACCCTCCCTTTAGCCTTAAAACAGGGCTTTAATACTAACTGCCTCAGTCCTCAGGCACACTGCCTGAATGACTGCTTTTTCCTGTAACAAACTAAATCTTTGTTTTGACCCACTTCCACTTGTCAGATTTTGATAACATTTAGCTTTTTGGAAAGCCTTTGACATAAGGAAACGAATTGCACAAGTTTTACGAAAAAAAAATGGCAAATTTTTTGCAAACAACCTGTCTAAGGAAATTTGCACATTTTTAGTTTTTCTTGATTAAATATCAGGTTATTTAAAATTTGCTAATTTTTTTGCATATTTGAAATGGCATGGTCAAGGGTTTTTCAAAAATGTATAATTTTTCATTTTTTGAACAAATTTTTTTTTGCAAACATTTTTACTATATAACTGGATTTTGCGATAAAAAATTCAATTTTTGCAAATTTGCAAATTTCTTTGCAGATTCTAAAAGTAGAGCACAATAGCTTTCCAATGATGTATCATTTGCCATATTTGGACATCAAACATGGGATTTACCCTCGCATATCCTGGTTTTCAAGTACCCCAGCAGAGATAGGGTTAACTAAGAAATAGTTTCGATCCTAAATACCCCAAATTGATTTTGTTTTCGGATTGTATAATAGCATATTGTATAGCATATTGTATAGCATAACTACGACAGGATAAAAAGCCTTTTCTTGTTTTCTCTCATGTAAACAAAATGTCAAATGAAAAGAAAAATTAAAACTCTCTCAATAAGAAAAAATAAGGACAACAAATTTTGTCTGAAAACTTTTGTTTCATATTTACAAATAACTATATAAAAGATGTTTAATAAAAACATAGATACAGTTTGTTTGTCAAGGATACAGATTGTTTGTCAAGGATACAGCTTGTTTTTCAAGGATACAGTTTGTTTGTCAAGGATACAGATTGTTTGTCAAAGATACAGATTGTTTGTCAAAGATACAGCTTGTTTTTCAAGGATACAGTTTGTTTGTCAAGGATACAGATTGTTTGGCAAGGATACAGCTTGTTTTTCAAGGATACAGTTTGTTTGTCAAGGATACAGATTGTTTGTCAAGGATACAGCTTGTTTGTCAAGGATACAGTTTGTTTGTCAAGAATACATTTGTCAGAAATAGATTTGTTTTGTTTTAGACGTCTTTTTGAGGACTACTTGACAAGATACTGCAAACTGTATTATGTATACAATGAACTGTGTTATGTATACAATTGACTGTATCATGTGTACATAAACTGTATTATGTATACAATCAACTGTAATATTTATGAAATGAACTGAATTATGTACACAATGAACTGTGTTATGTATACAATAAACTGTATTACGTATACAATGAACTGTATCATGTGTACAATGAACTGTATTATGTATACAATGATCTGTATTATGTATACAATAAACTGTATTATGTATACAATGAACTGTAATATTTATGAAATGAACTGAATTATGTGCACAATGAACTTTTTTTATGTATACAATAAACTGTATTACGTATACAATGAACTGTATCATGTGTACAATAAACTGTATTATGTAAACAATGAACTGTATTATGTACACAATGAACTGTATTATGTATACAAAGAACTGTATTATGTATACAATGAACTGTAATATTTATGAAATGAACTGAATATGTACACAATGAACTTTTATTATGTATACAATAAACTGCATTATTTATGAAATTAACTGAATTGTGTATACAATAAACTGTATTACGTATACAATGAACTGTATCATGTGTACAATGAACTGTATTATGTATACAATGAAATTTATTATGTAAACAAAGAACTGAATCATGTTTACAATGAACTACAATATGTATACAATGAACTGTTTTATCTAAACAAAGAACTGAATTATGTATACAATGAACTGTATTATGTATACAATGAACTGTATTATGTATACAATGAACTACAATATGTATACAATGAACTTCAATATGTATACAATGAACTGTATTATGTATACAATGAACTGTATTATGCATACAATAAACTGAATTATGTATACAAAGAACTGCAATATGTATACAATGAACTGTATTATGTATACAATGAACTGTATTATGTTTACAATGAACTGCAATATGTTTACAAAGAACTGCAATATGTGTACAATGAACTGTATTATCTAAACAAAGAACTGAATTATGGTTACAATGAACTGCAATATGTATACAATGAACTGTATTATGTATACAATGAACTGTATTATGTATACAATGGACTGTATTATGTAAACAAAGAACTAAATTATGTTTACAATGAACTGCAATATGTATACAATGAACTGTATTATGTGTACAATGAACTGTATTATGTATGAAATGAACTGATTTATGTATACAATGAACTGTATTATATATTAGAATGAACTGTATTATGTAAACAATTAACTATATTATCTATACAATGAACTGTATTATGTATGAAATGAACTGAATTATGGATCCAATGAACTGTATCATGTATACATATACAATGAACTGTTTTATGTATACAATGAAGTGTATTATGTATGAAATGAACTGAATTATGAATGCAATGAACTGTTTCATGTATACATATACAATGAACTGTTTTATGTATACAATGAACTGTTTTATGTTTACAATGAACTGTTCCGATTATGTATACAATGAACTGTATTCTCAGTGTATGTACTCTTTTAACCATCTTCTTCATAATTCACCTGTATAAAAAAAAATTGTAAATTTTCTTTTAAAAGCAGAAACAAAGATATCTTCATCATTTTTGATATAAAGGATACCTTTTGGAATCAGCCAATCTTTAAATTAAAATTACTTTGACAGTCCCTTTAATTACTTGACAGTCCCTTTAAATTAAAATTACTTTGACAGTCCCTTTAATTACTTGACAGTCCCTTTAATTACTTGACAGTCCCTTTAAAGATGTTTTTAAAAGGAAGGGGGTGAGGAAGAAAGAATGAGGGGGGAGAACGGGAGAAGGGTTATGGGGTAGAAGAGTAGGGGGAGAAGGGGTAGAAGGGGGGAGAAGGGGAGGGAGAGGGGGGGGGTAGGTATCTAGATTAGATTAGGTGACATAAGATCAAGTATGAAGAATAACACCTGGAGTTGTGTTTGTTTTAATGTTGTTGACCTTTTTGTAATCTCAGTTTGCTTTTTGTTTAAATCATATGTAGAATACGATTGTACCATGGAACTCATAAAACTTTGGAATATAAAAAATCGTATATTTAACTAACGTTGTTGTTTTAAAGCAAATAGTTTTACCGATAGTTAATAAGTGAAATGGGTTTGTGTAGATGTGTACACTGCACAGTTTACAAAACTGCGATGTTTCATGTTCATTTAAAATCATATATATTTTATATTATATATTATATTAAAATATATATTTAAAGTAATATATAACTTGTAAATATGATTTTGATTAAAAATGAGTCCACATAGATCCAGCCTGCTCTGAAAAGTTGCACCAAGACTAGGTCGACGGTAAAGTGTCGCTAACTTGATTTTATCTTTTAAACTAATTAATAATTTGTTGAACCCCTGAACCAATTAAACTTTAAAGCACTGTGCAGTGTACAAAGGTAGTTTCCCAAAGGCATTTTCCCAAGGGCAATTTCCTAGGTGACTTTTTCCAAGTGGCAACTTCCCAAATATGCAATATCCCAAATGGACGGACTTGGGAAGTTTTCGCTTGAGAAATCACACATTTGGAATTTGCCTCTTGGGAAAATACCCTTGTGAAGTTGCTGCTTGGGAAACTTCCTTTCAGAAAATAATTAACATCCAAAGCACTTTCTTAGATTTAGTTTTTGAGAAGAAATTGACAAAACACTTTTTTTGCATCTATCTATCTATCTATCTATCTATCTATCTATCTATCTATCTATCTATCTATCTATCTATCTAATAACTTTAATGCAAGATATTTTTGTATGTATGAGGCATAACTGCAAATGCCGAAACCACATTCTATAAAAATTATGAAATAAAGAAATACTTATTCGGCTGCAAAAGCTTGATGACTGTCATTTAAGCGACAGTGCTTATTTTTAACAAAAAATCTTTGTACTCTACCATCCCCACATTCGCCTTTGTACTCTACCATCCCCATATTCGCCTTTGTACTCTACCATCCCCACATTCGCCTTTGAAATCTCATCCTTTTGTGGGAAACACTGTATCTATCTAATTAAGGCTGCTTTTGTACGCATATATTATACCAAAATGTATAATTTTTGGTTTAGATTTCCAAATCTTGTAAAATTCTTCTGTAGAAGCTTGTAGACGTGATAAAATATTCACTTTAAATAAGCCCCTATTTGTTGTTTTATATGTCGTCCTTAAACGTACTTTTGATTTTAACCTTCACTTTGATGAAGCTAATTTTTACAGTTTAAATAGATAGATAGATAGATAGATAGAAGCAATTTTAAAATTTTAAAACTGAAATGTGTTATATATGCTGCTGCTAGGCTAACCACTCTACAAATTTGCCGCCAAACCTTAAACGAACGATTTTACCGCCAATGATTTCAATCTTAAAATTATTTAAAATGAAAAATTAAGATTTTTATAATATCTATTTTTCCAATGATAAGTTTGCAAGATATAGGAGAAAAATGTAATTTAAAAAATGAAGGAAACGATGACTCATTTTGCCTTAAACAAACTATGAAGTAAATAATAAAATTTGTTGGTTTTATTGCATAACCACTTTTTATGTAGCATTTTTAATTAAATACTTTTTCTACATTACACTCAAGTCAAATCGGTTTTTTACAAGTTCTGCCTATCAAAAACTCAAAGCTCTCTGCATTCTCTCTTTAAAAAAGTATTTTTTGTGTGACAGTGCAAAACAACCTTTAAGCTCTATTAGATCCTTAACAATTGTTGCAAATCAATCGTACATTAAATACTTCTTTTCCTTTTGTTAACGCGCAGTGCGTAGACGGTATTTCAAGTTATTAAAGTGGGATATAAAAATTGAATGAGATATCCTGATTTCTCTTGCTAAAAATTGATCTTTTTAACAATTACGATTTCTCTGTTGACTTGCAGATATCTTTTGTAAAAATAAATTTAAGCTTTAAAACAGAAATTCTACTGAATTTCTTATTGTTAAAACATGGATAAAGGGTCGTAGTGAATCTGACATGCTTTAAACGGAGGGTTCCATAAGATGTCGTCAACAGCAGTGACTGATGCAGGTTAATAGTCTTTAATGCATTTTAGTATGTGAGTAATGATAATGATAATAACATCCAAATATTAAGACCCAATCTACTTTACAGTGGCGTCATTGCCAATCTTACTTTTTTGAAGCTCTGTGTATGAGTCCTAATACATTTTCGCGTTATATAATATAGTTTACAATCATTGTAAAAGAATAAGAATGCACTCTTAATTAAACATAAAAAATGAGACCCAGCCTACTTTATAGTGGCGTCATTACCAATCTTACTTTTTGTAGCTCTGGGTATGAATCCTATTACATATTATTGTCATAATGTAAATATTGTATAGTTTAGAATGTTTGTATGAGATTGTAAAGCCTATATTTAGTCTACATAAACTAGTCTCCAGCAGCTAGTTTTACAACCACTGTCTTCTGTTTATCTTTTTCATATCTATCTGTCTATCTGTCCACCCATTCGCCTATCTATCTATCTATCTGGTAGCTCCTAAGTTACCCCAAGATTGTATCAGGGTTGATAAAGGATTGGTAGGTTGTACAGTGTACAGGTTACTTTATCCGAAACTTTAATCTTTTTTTAACATTTAAACACAGAATATTTAACGACTTCTGACGTAGGCGCAACAAGAGATTTTGTCAAAGGGGGGGGAGCAACTTAGGCCTAAGGAGAAGTCCTTAAATCGACATATGCATTTATAACAGGAAGCTGCCTGTTTAATAAAATAATTAGACCTCTAAATTTAATGCAAGGGAGAATTTTTAAAACGTGTTCAAAATTATTTGTTTTTACATCCTATTTTTTGGATCACTATAGAAATATTAAAAAAGACGACTTTTCAGGATGCCCAATTTATTTAAACGAAATCACACATGAATGCAGTATACCAATATTTTAACTATCCATCTATCTATCTATCTATCTACCTATCTATCTGAGTGAAGGCATATATCTATCTATCTATCTGTGTGAGTGTTGACATCTGTTTTATTATTGTTCTGGGTCGGTCGTATGATCATCTTTAGATAGTAGCAGCACAATCATATACATCTACCATTACTAGTTCTCATAGCTAGCTATACATTTAACTATCATATACATCTACCATACTAGTTCTCATAGCTAGCTATACATTTAACTATCATATACATCTACCATTACTAGTTCTCATAGCTAGCTATACATTTAACTATCTCATACATCTACCATTACTAGTTCTCATAGCTAGCTATGCATTTAACTATCATATACATCAACCATTACTAGTTTTCATAGCTAGCTATACGTTTAATAATCATATACATCTACCATTACTAGTTCTCATAGTTAGCTATATATTTAACTATTATGTACATCTACCATTAATAGTTCTCATAGCTAGCTAGCTAAACATTTAACTTTGTATCTATCCAATTAAGTATCTGTCTATCTATTCATCTATATATCTATCTATCTATCTATATGTATGCCCCCCAAGGGACTACTGTGGTTTAATTGTAAAGATTACAAGAGCAGGAGTACTTAGTGTAATGGGGTGTAAACAGAGATACGGGTTAGGGGAGTAGATTGGGCGCGGAGAAGTGCACAGGGGGGAGCGGG
>NW_019398340.1:0-15412 GCF_000591075.1 Eurytemora carolleeae
AACCTACTTTCTCAAGTTTACCTTCCTTGTTTGAAAAAATGTCAATAAAATCGTCAAAATATGTTTGACATGGTTGTAGCAGGCATATCCTTACACATACTGTCCCGCTATAATTATTTCTGAGAATTAATATGTACTTTATCTATTACGCGTAATTACACCTTAATTACGTGAAACTAGTCTTTCTTTCGTAAACGTAATAAATGCGTAATTGCGCGTAATGTTCCTGCGTAAGTGAAAGAAAGTGTTATGCATAATTACGCGTAATTACGCATAAAGTAATTACGACTGGAAACCCTACTGTAGTGAGTGTAAATTCAAATAAAAGCAGCCTGAAGTCAGACCGTATGACCAGGCGGGACAGTGTTTAGCAGGACCGAAAAGGTGGGCCCAGCACAGATATTCAAATGGACTCCAGTTGCGTGTGATATAGCCCTGTTTGTTAAGTTAGTAAAACAAATGAGCAAATTTTTAACGCTTATTAGACAATATGTACTCTTCATTTCTTAATAAGTAAACATACTTAAGCAGTTTGAAAAATTCATAATAACACAACTTAAATTTCCACAATTTTGTGTTATCATCAATAACAGTTATATTCTCTTATATTTCAGTTATATCTTTTGCTGTTGTTAATACTTTGCATTCAGGCACAAAAACGAAAATTTCAAAACAGGTTTATGATTTTAAATATATGTATTTAAGAAAATAGCCTTTCTTTGAGCCATCATCCAATCATTTTTAATTTTTTAATTCATGATCGTTCCCATTTCCAAGAGAAGGATTTTTACTGCCTGTGTTAATTAGTATAATGTGGATGTGTATGGAAAATCCCATAACTTTAATCATTCTGCTATTTGTTTCAATTAAAGTGGAGGCTCTAATGTGTGGGATTTGTTACAGAGGCTTAAAATTACAAACAATGCAGCTTGGTTTTAATAAGACTGAGCCCACGATTTAAAACCTTCGGCTTGAGTCTTAATTCCTTAGACGCAGCTTTAAGACCCAATCTTAGACCCAACTCTGACAACAGCTTGTGGAGCTTGTGTCACATGATTGACAGCTGCGAGATCTTAGGCTCGACTTAAGGAGTTAAGCCCAATGAAAATAAAACCGACCTTGGTTGGTTTTAGTGAAGAATAAGGCTCAATGTTGGGTCTTATTCTCATCAAAACCCGGAATGCACCAATTCCAACTATGAAAATCCGCCAAATAGAACATTTAACCGGTTTTATGAACTAAATTCTGTTGAAAAATAGATGCAACTTAAATTTGAAAGCCCGAGCTGTAAATTAAGGCTCAACAACAGCTTAGACCCGAGTCGTATTTTCTTGAATTTTTTAAATCGCCGGCTCTGTGGCCGAATTTAAAGAATTTGAGCGGTGGTTTAAATTTAAGCTGCGGTTTAAATATGGTTGGTTCCACTTAAAATTGTATCAAATGTTTCAAGATTTAAGCCGGCGCTTCATTTAAACCGGGTTTTGGCGGATTTTGGCGGATTTAAACCGCGGCTTAAATTCTTTAAATTCCATCTCAGGTCTATTTTAAAGGCTACAGTTAAAATCAAATTTTAAACAGGGAACAAATAATTTAAACTTTTTATTTGGTTAATATTTATCCAAGGGACACAGAAGATCTTGACAACAGTGAAGTAATAGAAAACAGGGAAGATCAAGGAAGTGGAGAAGATCAAGGAAGTGTGGAAGATCAAGGAAGTGGAGAAGATCAAGGAAGTGTAGAAGATCAAGAAAGTGAAGATAAACCAATAAAAAAAAATAATCAAAGAAGAAAAAATAACAGAGGTAGAAAAAGAAAAGGAAATGGAGAAAATTCAAACAGAAGAGAAGATCCAGTGAACATAGATGATATAGAATATGGAGAAGATCAGGAAAAAGAAGAAGAACAAGCTAGTCAAGAAAACCAAGGTAGCCAAGAAGATCAAGGAAACCAAAAAGATCTAGATGGTGGAGAACCTCTAGAAGGCATAGAAAGTTTAGATAATAAAAAAACAAAAGATAATGAAAGAAAAAGAAATAAAAGAAACAGAGATAATCTAGTGGAGTTACCTAATCTGGAAAATTCTAGGAAACCATTCATTAAAGGTAGCTCTTCTGTTTATAGGACTGTCCACAATATTTCCTGAGATTCTATCATTATTTCCTGATATTGTATATAGCAAATATTTTTTTTCAAGGAGAGGTCTGTCTTATTTTTACTTTAAATTCCTTTTCAATAAGTTGAACACTCTAATTGGATAGTTCCTAACAATATGTATTTTTAGTGTGTGGGGAGCCTGGGACTAATAGGGCCGTATGTTTAACAGGACAAATTTGCTTTGAGGAGGTAAGATAAATTAAGCAAGAAGTTCATTGAATATATTACCAGAATTATGAAACACATTAATCTATTAAACTTATGAAGTTTAAACAACTTAGCTCCCCAAGGCACAACAATAAAAACCAGTAATATTTAGTATGGATGATTATTGTCTAAAAGTTGTGAATAAGTAATAAAGAAAAGTTCTGCACAAGATCTTCAACCAGGCAGTTGTCTGACTCAATATTCGCCACCTAGGCAAATTTTCTGATATGTGCCCCACATCAACAAGATTAAATCATTTAATATAGTGTTCCTAAGATGTTTTGTGTGGAAATATGCGTTTTCATTCGTAATGGTTTGGAACTCAATGTATCCAAGTTTGTAATAGAACACTCTCTCATGCAATGTGGCTATTTCTTTCATATTCCAGAGTATTAAATATGTTCAGCTATTTAAACATTTGTGTTCATTGTTTGCTAACATTCCAACTATTTTTTATTTTTATGTTTGTACTGTAAGCCTGAAAATTCTTAGTTGTAAATAAAACTGTAGTCCAAGTTAGCGTAAGCCAGATGACATTTGACCTCATTCTCGTGCATAGAAACTATTTCGATAGTTGAAGGGATCACATGATCAAGCCAAGCCAAAAGGACGGTTTGGATGCTCCACTAAAAGTTCAGGCCAATGATGGTCTTCCACAAGGGTTTCAAAGTAGGAATGACCTAAAAAGAATCAAGAGATAGTTAGCCCTGATAAAGTATCTGATGAGAGAGGTTGATTTACAAAATGTGGTGGAGAATAAGTGAAGATTTGTCTAAATGATCCAGCTGCATTACAAAATTTTCTTCATTTTGATCCAATATTTAGTTGTTTTTTAATGGTTGTAAATACATTTTTTCTATACTTTATAGACTTATTCATTCAGTTATAAGCAATCAACTTAATGCAGTAAAAGTAACATTTAGAAAGTTGTAGTTCTCTGTGAATTAGTAAATTTTACTTGATTTTAGTTTGTTAATTGAATTAAGGTTAATTGTTTAAAAATGAAAATAATTTTATTAATTTGTTTAGGTAAAGAAATGTCTAGGTAAATATAGTCAAAAGAAGCATTGCACTGTAAGTATTGATTATGTTTAGTTTCCTTCCTTCCCATGTCCGTTTAATCATAACTACACAGCTGTAACTACATATAAGTATATTAATTGATGGTAGATAGTTTAGCAACCCAGATCAAATTCATAATGTAGGTCTCAGGTAAAAAAGAAAGGCCAAGAAAAAACTAATTTTAATTAATATCTTTTGCGCAATATTTCAAAAACATATACTCTCAAATAAAAATAATAAGTCAACAAACTGTGAATATTAAAAAATTAGCTAAAAATATATATTTATAGCTAACAGGCTTCTCCTTTTACTGTTGGTTGAGTGAGTGAGTCCAGCTTTGAGAATAAATGTTCTATTTATTTTGTATTTTAAATGTGATACAAGTTGACCAATAAGTATAAAGACTACTTGCTGATCATTTTTGAGCTGTCATATCAAAATAATTACTTTGAAATTCCATAATGTGGTATGCATCCAAAAAAAATTGTATGTTTCACCTTTTTAAATGTTACTTTATGATTAGATTTACAGGGAGTGTTCATGAAAAATGAGAGGGGGAATAGTTTTACGCCAAAATAGTTGGCCGCTAGATGTCTCTGCTCAATCAATGCTTTGAATAATTGCAGAGACACCTAGCATAAAAAGTTGTTTAAAGTACATTGTGTATAAAACAAATATCAAATATTATGAAATATTTACTATAATATTGGAATGTGTCAAAAAATAAACGATGACTTAAGGTTGTAATATCTGAATGATTTGTTTGAAATAAAACACATCAGAGAGAGGTAAGATCAGTAGAGATCGAAAGCGATTAGTTTTTGCCCTTTCATTTTTCACAAAAACTTCCTTTTAAAACAAAGATTAAAGATGATGTTTTGTGGTCGACCTGTACTGTACCAATTCAGGTCGAAAGGTGAACTGTGAAAAAGTCGGAAGAGCTTGCTGTGGAGATAAAGGAACCTTTGGAAGAAAATGCAAGAAAGTACAGTAAGACCAATTAAACTGTTAGTCTGAAATTATCCTTTTAAATATTCCAATACACATATAAAAAAAACATAGCAACACTTTCAATTTTTAATTTCATTATGGAATTTTCAACTATAAAAACTGTTAACTAAGGTAAAACTGACAAATAGATAGATTTTAGTAGCAAAACATTTTTTCAATTTTTTATTTTTTTGCTTTTATAAAGTTTTATAAGTTTAAGATGTCACTGAACTACTTAATGCCAAACTGAACTACTAAAACTAAAAAATAAAGATATTATTAAGGGTGGTCGGTGTGCCCGTGATAAAGATGATACAGCAGAATGTGTTGGAGGTAAGCTGTAAATTTAAAACTTTTATGCAATTAAGAATTAAGGTTAAAAAATGAAAAAGTGAAGTAATGTTATTTAGACCAATTTCTTTAAAGTATTTTTAATTATGTGGTCTCTCTCAATTTCAATATTTTTTGTGTTTTTGTATATTTTTAATCAAAGAACAAAACCCAAAATAATACAATAATACTTGTACAACATCTCTTTCTAAACTGCCTACTTGCTGTTTTTGGTTGAGATCCCTTTTCAGTTATATTGAACTATATTGAGTCATATTGAACCTAATAAAACAAAGTTAAGAAAAACTATTGAGAAAGTGGCAATTAAAAATACAGAGGGGAAAAAAGGGAAAAAAGTAAACAAAAATGTTGAAATAACTAAAAAAATATAGTGTACCAATGCTGGGTGATATGACCAATGAGCATCACTCAGTGCTTGATTTTGGCAGCTATGTTTCCAACAGTTTTGTGTTTGTATCATCAAGAACAATGCAAACCCTTCAGTATCACAAGCTGGTTCTTCTAAGATTTTATAACCCTAGCATAAACTCTAACCATCAATATTTTGAGTCTATGATCTATTTCTTATTTTAAGGATCAGAATACTATTACGAGGATGAAGCAGAATACTATTCAGATGATGAAACAGCAAATTTTTATTATTATTATTAAGATTTATTTATTTATGAGTATTTGGACAGGTCAAATAAAATAATTATTAACTATTGATGAATGTTTCATTGCTTCTACAATACATATCTTTCTCCTATTGATTAAAGGGACTGTAAAGGAAAAATGAAAGGGGTAAAAGATGAAACCTGAGAATCTCAGGCGTTCAACATACAGACAAGAGATCTGTCTGACGTTTCTGTCTCAAGAAATTTATGTAAAACTGTGTCAAATTTATACAAAAATTCATAGGTTTGCAATTTTGTATGAAAGTTGTAGTATAAAACAGATAGGGCTTCCAATGTAATAGATTATTCTCTTACGCGTAATTACGTGCAGTTACGCGTAATAATTTTCATTTCGTGTAATTTCACAGGATTACGCATAATTGGGGAATTATCAATTTTGCGAAATTACGGCGTAATTTTGCGTAATTTCTAATCTGTAATTTTGCAAAATTTTGTAATGATAACGCGTAATAAGCGAAAATATAATTACGCGTAATTACGGCCTAATTTCGCGTAATTTCTACGAGGTAATTTAGCAAAATTTTGTATTAATTACTCGTAATTAGCAAAACTTCAATTTTGTGTAATTTCTACAAAGTAATTTTGCAAAATTTTGCAATAATTACATCTATTAAATTTTGATGTTTTAACTTTTAATTTCAATAAAACAACTAACTTACAAAGAAAATAATGTCACGCAAGTTGAATCAGAATTTCAGCCAATATATGTTGATGTAATTTTCACGTTCGACAACTAAAAAGTTTAACAAAGGGCCAATAATTTATTTTTATCAAAAACTACATAATCTATAAAATTTTTAATTTTCAACGACTTGTTAATATTTCAACCTACTTTCTCAAGTTTACCTTCCTTGTTTGAAAAAATGTCAATAAAATCGTCAAAATATGTTTGACATGGTTGTAGCAGGCATATCCTTACACATACTGTCCCGCTATAATTATTTCTGAGAATTAATATGTACTTTATCTATTACGCGTAATTACACCTTAATTACGTGAAACTAGTCTTTCTTTCGTAAACGTAATAAATGCGTAATTGCGCGTAATGTTCCTGCGTAAGTGAAAGAAAGTGTTATGCATAATTACGCGTAATTACGCATAAAGTAATTACGACTGGAAACCCTACTGTAGTGAGTGTAAATTCAAATAAAAGCAGCCTGAAGTCAGACCGTATGACCAGGCGGGACAGTGTTTAGCAGGACCGAAAAGGTGGGCCCAGCACAGATATTCAAATGGACTCCAGTTGCGTGTGATATAGCCCTGTTTGTTAAGTTAGTAAAACAAATGAGCAAATTTTTAACGCTTATTAGACAATATGTACTCTTCATTTCTTAATAAGTAAACATACTTAAGCAGTTTGAAAAATTCATAATAACACAACTTAAATTTCCACAATTTTGTGTTATCATCAATAACAGTTATATTCTCTTATATTTCAGTTATATCTTTTGCTGTTGTTAATACTTTGCATTCAGGCACAAAAACGAAAATTTCAAAACAGGTTTATGATTTTAAATATATGTATTTAAGAAAATAGCCTTTCTTTGAGCCATCATCCAATCATTTTTAATTTTTTAATTCATGATCGTTCCCATTTCCAAGAGAAGGATTTTTACTGCCTGTGTTAATTAGTATAATGTGGATGTGTATGGAAAATCCCATAACTTTAATCATTCTGCTATTTGTTTCAATTAAAGTGGAGGCTCTAATGTGTGGGATTTGTTACAGAGGCTTAAAATTACAAACAATGCAGCTTGGTTTTAATAAGACTGAGCCCACGATTTAAAACCTTCGGCTTGAGTCTTAATTCCTTAGACGCAGCTTTAAGACCCAATCTTAGACCCAACTCTGACAACAGCTTGTGGAGCTTGTGTCACATGATTGACAGCTGCGAGATCTTAGGCTCGACTTAAGGAGTTAAGCCCAATGAAAATAAAACCGACCTTGGTTGGTTTTAGTGAAGAATAAGGCTCAATGTTGGGTCTTATTCTCATCAAAACCCGGAATGCACCAATTCCAACTATGAAAATCCGCCAAAAAGAAGACGAGGGGGGTAGGTCAGCAGGAAAGAATAGGAGAAGGGGGTTGGGGGGTTGGAGTATACATACTGTCCCGCTATAATTATTTATGAGAATTAATATGTACTTTATTTATTATGGAATTGTTTCGTATTACGTAATTTCTCGTAATTATGCCTTAATTACGCGAAACTAGACTTTCTTTCGTAAATGTAATAAATGCGTAATTACGCATAATGCTCCTGCATAAGTGAAAGAAAGTGTTACGCGTAATTACGCATAACGTAATTACGACTGGTAACCCTAAAAACAGATCATGTTCCACAAATACGAAACTAATCTGAAAACAACAATATCCCACAGAAACATGGGAATCTCTGGTTTGATCCTGTTAATTTAATCATTTAATTTTTATTTTGCATTTTTTATTGATAATTATTACATAGTCCGTATTATGTCACCATAACTTAAGCCAATGACAGTGCAGTATACTGGTCACGGGATTACCATCTGTATCATGGGACCAGTATACTACACTCTCATTGGCAGAAGTTCTTGTGACATAATACAGACTTTTAAATAATATTATCAATTATATCTCTAAAAATGAAAAATAAAAATTAAAAATTTTAGTTTTTTTAGTAAGATTTCAATTAAAAAGGGACTGTAGCATAATTTCAAGCAACCACCCTCAATGAAAAGAGGACACTGCCAATTTTAACCATAGTTAGAGGTAAAAAACATGTTCCAAGTTTGCAAGTTTTTAAGTTAAAAAAGCACACTAAAAGTTGTTTATGTTATTTTCTATAAATTAACTTTGAAATAGTAATTTCTCACTCCAATATTCATATTAAACCTTTAAATGGATGGGTGGTCAAAAATCCTATGTATAGCCTGGGTGGGGCGTACCTCATCCCCCCCCCCCCTAGAAAACAGCATTATAGAATAGGTATAGGGTTGAAACACATGTTCATAGCCCAGTTTTTCAAGACCAGCTCATCAAAAAGAATTAGACAGTTAACATTAATAGTTTGGGTGCTAGAGAGTGTTTTACAAAATGCCAAAAAAAAAGAAATTTTGTTGGAAACAAATATCCGAGTATGGCACATGTTTCTGTATCCATTTTTTTAAGGGCTTCTCAAAAATATAGTTTTTAAATCTGTAGCTTTAGTCATAAAAAAGTTATAGGCTATTTTAGATTTTTTTTCAAAGACCAGACTTTTTCTGCTCTGAACCAAAAATTACAGGGGAGGTGCTAAACGCCCCCCTTTTCCCAGCCTGAGGGTTAATATAAAATTGTTTAAAGTATATACTTAAAACAATATTGTGGGCTGTTTTTTGTACATTTTCTTCAAAAATGATTAGAACAATAGAATTTAGCAGAACTGCTTAAGCAATTAGCTTAATCTCAAACTTATTTTTTTTCTAATTTACTGGAATTACACATAATTTTGAGTAATTACAGCCTTTTTTTATAATTTCTCACAAATCAATTTCTCTAAAATACGCAATATTAAAATATTACAAAGGGGAAAGGGGGGCAGATAATAGAAATCCGGATAAGAAAGTGTGTATTTGGAGGTGAGTACTGAGAATGTGGTTAAGGGAAGGGAAGAACCTATTCAAATCCTTCATGACTCTGAATCGGTAGTTCAAATTTGAACTGAAATTTGTTAGTTCAGTGACATACCACATGTTAATTTAACATTAAATTTGATCATAAGATATTCAAAATGGAAGTTAGGGGTAAAAAGTTCTTAAAAGAATAAGTGACACTTAAATATTTTACAGAAAAGAATACAGAGGCTGAATTTAAAGAATTTGAGCTGCGGCTTAAATTTAAGCAGCGGCTCAAACATGGTTGGTTTCACCTAAAATTGTATTCAATGTTACAAGATTTTAGCTGGAGCTCATATAAAATCGGATTTGGAGGATTTAAGACCCGGCTCAAATTCATTAAATCTGGACACAGATTTCTTTTGTATCAAATTCCCGCCACTGTCAAATTTTAAATTGTTTTTTTGGTTGTTGAAACTTTAAACACAAACTTTATAAATAAATTCACTTTAAGCACATGGCACAAATATGATTTACTTGCGCAGGAAACTCTAAAAATAAGGATCAAAGTTTAAATTTAGACTTTGTTTTTTTTCTGTTTAAATTTTCAAAATAATCCTTACTCAGTTTATTTATTACAAATGCATCGCCAAATGTTCTAACAGATGCAGATCTTGAATTAGGGCATTTTGAACCACACAACAACCTAATTTGACAGAAAACTGAGAAACAAGGCATAGTTCATTTTAGCCTAATCTTAGATTTAAATCCCTGATTAAATGTCTGTGTGCATTTCTTGATTGGAGTTAAAATATTTAAAGGTTTGGATTGGCTGCCTGTTTACTAAAAATTGTCTTATCCCCACCCAAAGTAATATATATCTCCAATTAAAAGATATTTTCAAAAAACCTTTACTATGTTTAGATTTTTGTATTCACCTACTGTTTGATTGGCCGTGATTACTCCTTAAGTACTTCTGCACTCCCCACCTCTTTAGACCTATGATTTTAAGAAACCGTTTATTACCAATTGCAAGGATTGAGGTTTGGAGATGGAGGAGGTAATTGTTTTCACCCTTTTTGCAATTAATAGGAATTCTAACTTTTCAAGAATTTCAGATAGAAAAATTTATTTTTTAGGGGCTTGTGAAGTAATTTCTTCCATATTTAATCATCCCATCAGAATTGTGTTAATGCACAGACCCCCAGTTCCAATATTAATGATGCTTTATATAATTATGTTGTTTAGTTTTGAATAATCACAATGCATAATAATATCACCAGAAAAGAACATTACTATAATGACCCATTCTGAAATTAAAACAAAAAAAGCTTAAAAGTTTAAAAATCCTTTTAATGCTTTTACAGACTACCCTGTTAATATTTTCATTATTATAGAAATTCCTACGCTTTAGCTAATCAAATTAAAAATAAAGATTTGAACAGAAATCCAATATATATAAATATGATATTGATTCTTTATATATATATATAATTAATTATAATATTATGTATTAGATAATTAAAATAAATTTGAACATTATCATTAGTCTAGTTCAAAGATACCTCATAGAAATATGTTAAGACAACTGGTAATTTGCCTAAATTTATTAACATAAAGATGTTTGTTAATCATATTACCTAATTTTTCAGATATTTCTAATGGTGATAATAGTGGTTAACCATGCTCAAAGAACCAGGTTAAAAAATATGTTTAATTGGATTAAATCGGATGTGTTAGACATAATTCTTATCCTCTCTGGGTTACTATTTACCAATTTGCCAATCATATGTAGATGGGTATAATGTGAGTTAAAGATGCTAACATGTATTTTGGTATTAGCCTACACTCTAAGAAATTTCAAATTTTTATCTAACAAAATTTGTTAGAGCACCAGACTCAAATACACCTTAGCAGACTCATTCGTCAAATTTTGTTGAATCTATTTTCAGTCCCCTTAATTCAAAGTTTGATACATGATCTATCAACCGGTGTTTGTCTGCTCGCTGTGCCGCTCGGGACGCGCCTCTATATAATTATCATCTAACAAAGTTTGTTTCATGTCGATTCAACCAGCGACACTTCGCGGTTTAAAAATTAGCATGCGTCAAAATTTGATGAATTTACTTACTTCAACTTACTGCACAACTATGTAATCATTTGTTATATGATTATTCAGCTTTGAATCTTGACCCATCAAAAGAGGTTGTTGCAGGTGGCGCTACCTATTCTCTCAAAATTTGTTTTAACCAGATTCAAAGTTTGTTGACACTTAAAAATCCGGCTGTTATGTAAAATTTCAATTTTTTGTTACAATTTATTAGTTTTTAAAACGTATAAATCGGCAAATATGCAATTGATAAAAACAAAAATTTAAACATCATAAGTTTGAAGTTTATCACATTTTTTTATAATACGTAAATACATGAAATAACAAAGTATGAATATGGCAGAAATAAAGTCTTAAAACAAATCTTTAAAGTAATTGCAGCATAAGTTTTGCTGTTTATAATACACTTTCTTACAATTCAAAGCTTAAAGGACAGGGCATCAATTGATCACCAATTTAGACAACATTTGATTCTTGTAAAAGTAGATTCTGCACAGTCTGAATTATGGAAGATTTGGTTTTGCATTGGTACTCTCTTTCAAGCAAAGCATTAGTTTGAGAGAGTGTACAAAGGCTTAAACAAGTTTTTAAATCTTTTTAATATCCCCAAATTTCCAGATCGAATTGACGTAGGTATAAGCGCTGTCGGCTAACAGACTAAACTGTCACTAATTAGAAAGTCAGCTGATTCTCCCCCTCCTAGCCAGCCGTGCCAGCTCGGCAGATGGTTCAACTTTTGATTGATCATAAATCAAAACTTGTTTAATCTTACACAAACTAAAATATCAGCTAATTACAATGAAAGAAAACTGTCACATGACAAAAGAAAGATGTCATATAACAAAGTTTGACACATGCTGAGAGAACAATGTGTAAGCTATTTGAGTAATGAAAGAAGAAATTTGATATATGAAAGAACTTTGATGCCTGATGCTAAAGACCAAAATTGCATTTTTTAGAGTGTAGTAGGTGTAGAGAGGTATGTTACACTTTTCTATTTTTTTATTCAATTATCATTATTGATAACAAGGAAAGTAATCCGTCCTCGTTGCAATATAGGGTAGAGAATAGGGACCAAAGGGTATCGGTGTTATATATATATTAGGTAGTGACATATGGTACATGATTTAAAAAGTGGTGTGCATGACTCACAACAACACTCTTTTCAACTCTTTTTACAAGTCCCTTTTACTTAAGTGTAAAAAACATGGATCTCTTACTCATTTAATATTTCAAAATGTAAAAAGGCACCCTATGAAAATAGGGTAACCAAATATTGCCTCTATTCCTTTAGGTATTATGGACAAATGTCATGAACTATTCTCTAAATTTTTATTAATGTCTACAAAAATTCCCACCTTCTGTAAATGTGTGTATGTTAACTTTTCAAGGGACTGTACAATTTACCCCTGTACACATTGTCTCTCAGCAATCTATACTCTAGCCTTTATCCGTTGATGAGACTTCAGGTTTATTGTTTAAAAAAAACAATGATCTTAAATTAAAAATTTTCTAAACATTTAATATTTTTTTTTGCAGAAGAAAGAATAATCAAAGAAGTGATGATTTAGTTTTTGTTCCTGAACCAAAAGATTCATCAGAACCACTCATAGCAAGTAAAAATGTTCTGTAGAGAAAAATGCATTCCAATATTTTGCATTTATTTAGCAGAAATATGTGTTAAACCTGTGTGAAAGAAAATATGGTCAGTTTTAGCAAATTATAACAAAGTTACTGCCTGTTTGATGACCTCCTGTTAAGTTACTTTCTGTTCTAAATCATTATATTTAGCCAATTACTATTCTGTAAACTACCAAATCAAATCATTTTGTCATGATTTCTAAATGATATTTTTATCATTCTGTTTCTAAGATTATATGTAGCAATATTAACAATATTCACCATTATTTGATGATAACATACATCTGTTAGTTCTTTTAATTTTCCCTTTTTTAAATGTAGGGTTATTTTTAAATGTCATTAATCTAAAAATAAACAGATGTTATGTTCATAAACTGAATTATCCATTAATTTTCAAAATTTTGCCATCCAGTAATGTAAAATTACCATGCCCTACTGAAAGGGTACCACATGGAGAGATGGGTGCATTCCGCTTCTTTTTCATTTCTTTGTCTGTTGTTTGTGAACGGCAAATTTTAATAAAATATTTTCATAAATAATAGATAATAAAAAATAAAGCAACAATAAATCGGTTCACAAGTCAATCATGTGTTTCCTGCTTAAAAGTGTATTTTTGCTGTATAAAAGCGTTTTTTGTCACATAATTGGCAGCCATCCAACTTTTACTGCCAAATAAGCAATTTTTTAATTTAATAATTTTGAGTGCCAATGCTATAAGGACCCGAACTGAGGACATACTAAAGTAAAACATACATTACAGCTTACATAAATAGAATGTGGGGAGCCTGGTACAAATGGGGAGGTTTGCTTAACTGGGCAAATATGTGTTGCAGAGGTTAACAAAATTAAATATATTTTAAAAAAAAGTTTGACATTAAAAAAACATCTGGAAAGGAAATTACTCTTTTAAAAGACAATTTCAATTTTTTCTAGATAAAGACTTGTAAAGGTAAACAGTTATATAAAGAAGCACTGTAAGTATTTTCAAAATTTTTTTTAATAATACAAAGACATTTTATTTAACCCATGCTGCCTGAATGACTACTTTTACCTGTTGCAAACTAAATCTTTGCTTTGACCCACTTTCGATTAGATTTTGATCATCTTTAGCTTTTTAGAAAGCTAATTTCTGCAAATTGTTTGCATACAACCCGTCAAAGGAAATTTGCACATTTTTATTTTCTTAATCACACTACACATCAGGATGTCTAAAATATTGCATTTTTTTGCATATTTGAAATCACATTTATTATTTATTATTTAGTTATTTCCTAACATTTTTACTATATAACTGGATTTTGCCAAAAAAAAGTACATATTTTGCAAATTTGCTAATTTTTTGGCAGATTTCAAAAGTAAATCGTAAGAGCTTTCCAATAATGTATTATTTGTCATCTTTGGTCAAACGACCCCTCCCCCAACGTATCCAGGTATTCAAGTACCCCAGCAGGATAGGATTAACACTAAAAATAAATATTAAGAAAAAATGCTCAATTTTGAGCTTACAACTAAATTAGGACGCCTACTTCAATGTTTTCCATATGATTACTGCTGGTTTGTTAAACTAGTGTAAAAGACAGGTTCTTTATGGTAATAAATAACATTCAGTTGAGTAAAAATGTTAAAAATCTCCGTTTCTATTTTTCAGTTAAGAAATTTTGAAATTCTTCTTGATTTTGCCCTTCCCTGCAATAAAACTATTTATTTTTAAACTAAAAAAAATACTGTAGGCTTAGCTGTAAGTATCAATACTATATAAAAACGACTATCTATTTCAATTTTGATTTCTGCTCAGCTTTTAACTTTTTTATTAAAAACGCACAATAAAAATTAAATGATTATATTAGGAGCAAACCTGAGATTCTCAGGTTTCTGTGGGATATCGTCGTTTTGAGATTTTTTTAGTATTGTTTAACATGATCTGTTTTACACATGGGGCGGGCATAACTCTCCTAATTTTGCCTGGCTAGGTTTATACTGTACAGCGGGCTTAATCCTATGTACATCTATTTGTACGGTATTGTGTGGACAGTTTATTTTAATATTTTTCAATAATGAGATATTGTTAGTGTCAAAAGTTTTGTAAGAAATTTTTCGAAACATACGAAAAGTTATCTGGAAGACAAAACACCCAATTTTTATATGCAGTGAACATTTTGACAAAAATTGTTAGAAACAAAGATAGCAAAATGCTCAGAAATGGTGCAGTTCCCTCTATATTTAAAATGGGTTGTGTGAACAACTTATTACAGGCCGAAAGGCATGACCATTCATACCAAAGAGAGAATCTAAGCGAAGAACAGCTTTTCGAGGTGGACGTATTTATCCGTCGGAAGATTTAGTAAAAGTTTGTGAAATAAGTGAGAAAAAAATAAGGGAAACCAGAAATAATCATAATTTTTTTTACAATAAAAACATTCTTCATTATTTATGCGTTAACCCTGTCTCTGCTGGGGTACCAGGATATGCAAAAATTGAATTTTTTAGCGCAAAATCCAGTCATATAGTAAAAATGTTTGCAAAAAAAATATAAATCTTTGAAAAGCCCTTGACCAAGTTTCAAATATGCAAAAATTTTTGCAAAATTTTAAATAACCTGATTTTTAATCAAGAAAAACTAAAAATGTGCAAATTTCCTTTGACAG